>NC_047509.1:17909609-17997109 GCF_902827115.2 Pseudochaenichthys georgianus
TGACTTACAGGCTACCTGAGGGTAGAACCAAACCACAACTGCCTGGTAGCCCCAGTGAGATGATAGTGAACTTGTCATGAAAAGTTCATGGAATATCAGTGAACCATATTCATGAACAGCTCATAAACAGCTTATAAACAGCTCATAACAAAGTTGATGAACTGTTCATGAAATGGTCATGAACATTAAATGGCACTAGGGCAGTTCATGAACTGCTCATGAAACTCCTGTGCTTGAATGGTTCATGAACAATTCATGGAATATGGTTTTAGGCAGGTTCATGAACAATTCATGAAATGGAGTTTTCAGTGAGTGTGTAGGGATATTCAGTTTTCAACCAAGAACATATCAAGAACTGTTCATAACAACTTCATGAACAGTTCATACCCAGTCACTGAATATAATTCAATGGCTGGCTATGAACTGTTCATGAACTGTTCATGAACTGTTCATGAACCATTGACTGTGGGTCAATTGGCAACCATAGAAAACAACAATTATGTCAATCACAATGGAACTTTACTCAAATTAACATACGAACATACATGTATACAGGTGGAGTGCTACAATTAATCCTATCACTATTTGAAGCACAGTTCTTGATACTCAGCTGCACAAAAAAATGTGTTACGGGTCCCAAAAGCTTGGGTACCACAGCAACAATAAATTATTTCTGTAGAAAACAGAAAAGTGCAACAGCAATAATTATACACAGGATCCGGTTGATCGTCTGGATTGGTTCTTATTCAAAATTCAAAGTACACAGTTACATTCAAATAGCTGTACTTTACAAACATCACATTTCTCCATTTAAGTTATCCGTCTGTCAGTCAATTACTGTATCTCAAGGAGAAATTCAACATAGTCAATATAAATTATTACATCACATTGCATTTAGCTGACGCTTTTATCCAAAGCGACTTACAATAAGTGCGTTCGACCAACAAAATACAAACTTGAAGAAAACAGAATCATAAAGTACATCAGGCTTCATAGAGCAAAAACATTTCAAGTGCTACTCAACTGGCTTTAGGTAAGCCAGTCCTTTATTAGTATATAAGTGCTTTGTTAATAGTTCTATCGCTCGAAGTGGAGTCGAAAGAGATGAGTTTTCAGTCTGCGCCGGAAGGTGTGTAAGCTTTCTGCTGTCCTGATGTCAATGGGGAGCTCATTCCACCATTTTGGAGCCAGGATAGCAAACCCACGTGTTTTTGCTGATGGGAACTTGGGTCCCCTTTGCAGCGAGTGTGCAGCGAGCCGTTTGGTTGATGCAGAGCGTAGTGCACGCGCTGGGGTGTACAGTTTAACCATGTCCTGGATGTAGGAAGGGCAAGATCCATTCGCAGCATGGTACGCAAGTATCATTGTCTTTAAGTGGATTCTAGCAGTTACCGGAAGACAGTGGAGGGAGCGGAGGAGCGGAGTGTTGTGGGAGAATTTAGGAAGGTTGAAGACCAGGCGAGCCGCTGCATTCTGGATGAGCTGCAGAGGTCGGATGGCACATGCAGGTAGACCAGCCAGGAGAGAGTTGCAGTAGTCTAGGCGTGAGATGACGAGAGCCTGGACCAGAACCTGCGTGGCTTTCTGGGTCAGCTGGGGACGTATCCTCCTGATGTTGTAAAGCATGTATCTGTAGCAGCTATGTTTGCAGTGAAGGACAGGTTGTTATCTATAAACACATAACGCTATCAAATAATACTTTCTATCAATATATCTATCTTTACCAAATATAACATATTATGGAGATCACAAAAATACACTGTCAATGTTAATAAACAAAAAACAAGGCAATGTGCCTGCAAGACTTCACTCAGGTAAACAAAACATATTACCCGTGCGCAGCAGCTAACCTGCCTGCGAGCCTTCGCTCAGGTCACATTTACCCAGGCGCGGCTGAAGCCCGCGAAAATGGCATCTATTGTTGCCGACAGTTTAGTATTTTTAAAATACCGTTACTATGTCAAACATGCTCAAAACTTTCTGACACTCTCCTAAACATCTCCAACATCATATCTAATTCACACAAGTTAACATCGATCATTTTCATCCAGACCCGCCCATCCAGGATTTGGGCCCGCCCATCCAGGATTTGGGCCCGCTGTTTTAATCAGGGCTGAATACAACATTTTAATTGTTTTATTATTATGTTCAGTGGCGGCGCCAGGGTATACTTGGGTAGGCTACAGCCATACCAATAAATGGCTTAGCCCCACCATGAAAAATGATTTTAAAGTAAGCTAAATAAAGTCCGCCAACTCGCGCGGAGTAAATTGCACAGCCAGCAGTTAGTAAGATTGATTTCAGCAGTCACTTGTCTGGAAATACCGAAGACTAGAAACGGTTTGAAAACTTTTGTCACGTAGTGATCGTCTTCTCAATAGAACATCTTTGATAATGTCTTCTGGCCAATCAGAATCAAGATAACGACGTGGTGTTGTTGCAGGAAGTCCCGACGGAGAATATTTTTGCTGTAGTACATCTCTATATACATCGATACAACATTACGTGTTGATTTCTATCAACACGTAATGAAATAAGACCCCACGGTTTGATGAGTGATAGGTGTGTGGGCTGTCTTTCATTTTGACACACAGAACAATGGGGGATTTCCGCCCTTATCCACAATGTAAAGTCATTCACAGCCTCTTCCCTCTTCTCTCTGTGAGGAGCAGCAGGTTCAGCTTTCAGAACAAAGTAACACAAAACTGAAATGGCATTAATTTTTTTAAATATGTTGTGTAGTAATAGATTTATTTATTTTTCTTCTCAAGAGAGTACCAGAATGTGTATTTTATGTTAGTATTTCAAAAAATCTCCTGGGGGAGAATCTCCCCAGACCCCCTGCAGGGGTTGGGTTTTCAGCATGTCAGCTCTTTCACAATTCAGTTTTCCCGGGAAATGTAAGTTTCGGGGTGGGCCCGCCCTGGTACATCAAATGCCCGCCCAGAGACGTATGTCTGCCGCCGGGTCTATTTTCATCATGTACTGACCTGCAGGGCCGGACTGGGACAATAAGTCAGACCGGGAATTATACACCCAGCCAGGCCACTACCAGTTTTCTTTTGTGCCATTTTGCTGGATTTATTTGTCAATATTTACAGCGTTGCTGCCCATAGTGATAGCCCTAAACTTTAAATCTACTACCCCAGAATAAACATATGGGCATGGGTTACTATTTAAAAAAAAAAAATGCAAATCTATTTAGGAACCTAACCTATCCATGTTAACATATTTTAAGTGGAGGTGGACCTCAAATCCTCTAGGGAGGTCCGGGGGCATGCTCCCCCGGTAAGATTTTTTTTTTTAACTGTTGGACTTAAATGCATCAATCTGGTGCACTTTGAGGGGGAAATAAAGAGACTACACCCATATGAAACAGAACTGTATACATTTAAATAATCATAAAATCATAAGAACATGGCCATAACCAAATAACATACCATATCCAATATGAAAAAACATTGAAACTTCTTTATTTATTTGTTTTTGGTTCATTTATAGTTGTGAGTGTGTCTGGGCTCCTGAACCAGCCTCTCCTGTCTCCCCCCTCTCCCTCCTGCTCATCTTTGAGGCAGAAGCAAAGACTAGTTTTAGCTCTCAACAAGTTATTTGCATATTTTATTATTCATGCATATTTTACTAATCACTCCCCCTTCAAATGGAAATATGTGTTTACATAACATGGTGACCAAACCGTTTGAGACCCACTGAGATAACTTAGACTAAGTTAACTATCTAAACACTCAGAGAGTCCTTTACCTCACCTGTAGTTATCAGTCTCTCAGTCTGACTCTCCTCCACCTTGTTGACAGCTCATTATATCCGTTAGCGCAGCTAGCTAGCACCAGATGCTAACAACAATACACGTAACCGGTGCGCGCACTTTCTCTCTCTCGCTCGCGCCACACATACACACCCTCCCGAGCTTGAATGACACACAGACAGAGACCAATCGAGGGCATTAGTGTATGATCGTGGCCATGTCGGCAGGCCACATCATGTAGACAGCCAGTCACCCTCTGTGAGGCAGAGTCGACCCACATTTGCGCAGCGTTGGGTTCACAATACATACAAAAAAAAAAATCCTCAGGCCAGCAGGCCACTTAGCAGGCCAGGCCATCGGGAAACCTCCCGGTCCTCCCGATGGCCAGTCCGGGCCTGCTGACCTGTAGAAAACAGGAAAGTAAGCAGCAATAATTATACACAGGATCCGGTTGATCGTCTGGATTGCTTCTGTCACTACCCGATCCGTCCCCCTGCCCGATCGGTACTGCGCATGTGCGAGATGGTCCGCCATATTGGAAAACTCCGGACGGCAACCCAAGATGGACACTTGACACAGTGGCTTTTAGCAAAGCTCAAAAAGAAAACTCGAGAAAGATGAGTTATTGTTAATACAACGTGACTTCACTATTATTTAACAACTCTTTTTATTGGGTTCTTTTATTTGGGGTTAAATACATTGTCAGAATAAGTGAGAAATGGATGTAACTTCTGTTAGACAGCTATCATATTGAATACATATTTACTGTGAATGTATGCAAAAATGTATGGCATATGGCTGTCTAACAGAAGTTAAATTAATTTCTCACTTATTCTGACAATGTACTTAACCCTAAATAAAAGAACCCCATAAAAAGAGTTGTTAAATAATAGTGAAGTCACGTTGTAATAAAAATAACTCATCTCTCTCGAGTTTTCTTTTTGAGCTTTGCTAAAAGCCACTGTGTCAAGTGTCCATCTTGGGTTGCCGTCCGGACTTCCAGACCATCTCGCACATGCGCAGTACCGATCGGGCAGGCGGACGGATCGGGTAGTGACAGCTTCTGAGGAGGGGGCGGAAGTGTCCCCCCTAAAATAACCCAGATGTCACCGCTCACCTGCCAAAGGTTCCACCTTGGCGCTACTTACTCATACTGCTTCTCAAACAGTAGGCTACAGATAAACCATAAAATGATATGAATGTCACCAAAATAAATACAGATAATGTTCAGTTTCAAATTCACTATTGTTTTGTTTTAAGATTAAAAGTTTTTAAAAATAAAGACATGTTCAAATAGTAGATGAATATTCAAGAGGTCTTTAAAATCATCACACTGATCATCAAAAGTTCATAAAATGCTCATGAATATTCAAAAATATTCTGAACTAAAATCATCACACTGATCATCCAAAATTCATGAAATGCTCATGCAAACTTTTTGGGGTTTTAATTACATTTTGTGATTGGCTGGATCATGAACAGTTCATAAATTGCTCATAAAAGTCTGTCATGAGCAAAACAGGAACTTTATATGAATGAACAATGTTCATAACAATTTCATGAACTGCTCTTTAAAATGGTTCATGAGCATTTTAAGAATTTTGGTTCATGAACATGACAAGTGAACATATAATGAGTTGTTCACCAATGTTTCATGAGTGCTCATGAACAGCTCATAAAGTCATGAACTCCATCTCGCAGGGGAGAGCCCAGCACTGATGAAATATTCAACAACTTACCATGACCAGCAAGGAATGGAAAAGTCCAATAGTAGCATATTTGATGTCATCACATGGCTTTGAATTCACATGCATGCACGCAAGCTGCAAAACCTTCCACATCACATGTACTGTAAATTCACACTCACACTTAAAAGAATAAACGAAACCTTAGCAGTCGCACACATTTCTTCATCACATACACACAAACTATGTGCTATTTAATGTCTCGGTCCCTCCCAGGGGCGTATCAGCTGTCATTCAGAGATAATGTCTCAGATGTTTCCATACCGTTCTCTGTCGTCATGCATTCACCAGACTGACGCAGGCACAAAAGCACAGAAGATAGAACCAATGATATCCTGGCTCTGCTATTCAGCGTCTGTCCTCTACTCAGAGACTCGATTATATGTAACCCAATGCCGAGGCACAACACCAGCTTGGACCCATTCACCGCTGTTTCTGACAACCTTGTAGACAGAATTGCTATTCAACCACAGGCTTATGGCCTGCTTTTCTTTTTCAAACCACCCACCTACCACGGGTGGCATGGGCAAGATAGTGTAATTGATCCGTCAAAAGCCTCATTCCAGAGGGGAATCACAGGATGCTTCTCAGTTGCTGTCGCGGAGGCACAGGCCTTGATCAGGAATCAGGCCAGCTATTATCTGTAACAGCAGAGATAGGATTGCTTGCAGCGTCATGCTGTGTCTCTTTCAGCCAAAAAGAGGTGGACCTAAACGCATTTTCTGCTCTTTTCTTGAAGTTGTCCTTAGACATAGTGCCTTAACTGTCATTGGCCTTTTTTCTCGGAGCAGCAGAGAGTGAAAAGGAACAGATGTCAGAACTTTTGAATCACTTGAACGAGGGCAACATGTTGTTTATCTCAAGCTTTGACCAAGCTGAAGTACTTGCAATAATCACCATATAAATGTTTTGGAGCTCATAAATAATGTAAAATGCACTCATTCTTGCTTATTCTCCCTTTGATAAGATTATCATGCTGGCCCCAGTTTTTTTCCATGACCAGATTTCATTTACCATTTGATTTATTAGATCTTACACTGAGGCATACAAATGTATAATTTCAGATTTTTTCCCTGGATGGAAAGTCTGAAATTCTCTGTGATGGGATCAACAGTGAGTCCACATGAAGCTGATTGGCAGCAGTTCTGCACACCTCTGGAATACCAAAACACTCGGAGGCTGTTAAAGTTAATGTTAATCTATGGTTGAGATAAGCAAAGCTGATATTTTTTGCAGCTAATTGATTCCTTATCAGGGTTTTATCAGATTGCTCTGGCATTTGAACTTCTTCATCTCTTCCCATCTCCCGGCTTAGATACTTCAGCGCTTCTGGCCCATGAATCATACTTAATATTCAAATCACTTCATTTTCATCCTGTTTTTCTGCTTCAAAGGACCTCCCACTTGCCCTTTCAGCTTCTTGAACAGATAAAAACCCTAGGAAAATCATGAGACAATATTAATGGGAAAAAGTGATTTCAGAGCTGAGTGACGTGACTGATCTTAATCCTACTATATTTGCTTTCTCATGCACCTATTATCTTTTTCTCTGTCCTGACTGTACGGTCCTGACAACTTTTACCCAAATATCAATACAATGGCAATATTAACTGACATTTTTGGGGTGATATATTATCATAACGAACAATTGTGTTTTGCTCTAAGTCATTTACATCATTCATTTCATGTAAACAGCAAATGTTGAGCCAAAATGGGGAAAATTCAGTGAAGAAGAAAAACTGTAGATGTACAGTATAAGTAAGTGGTCAGAGGACTGATTTTGAATGTGCAGTCTTTTTGCCTATTTAGAACCCCCTAAAGGCAAATGTGGGAAACACTTTCATGTTGAGTGGAATGCTGAGATAAATTTAAACCTGCCAGAAAGGACAGAAATAACATTTTTTATCAGAACGGACCAGAAGTAGGTGGGAAGTAAGTAAGGCGAAAGCCCCCTCTCCCACTTTACACCCCTTTCCAATTTGGCATTGCGGAGGGGGTGACCCCATCGCAAGATGGTCTATGATCTACTCTTTTTATGTTTCTTTTGCTTTTTAGTGCGAATGCTGTTTATGCGAATGCATTTTTTTTCTTTTAAACCTGCCATAATTCCCAAACCCTACACTCCTGGGACATAATTGTTTGCTTGTATTGTAGGAAAACCTCTCCTACGTTGAAAAATAAATAAATAAATTAAACAAAATGCCTCATGAGGAAATTAAGTGACAAAAACGTTCAACATGTCTCCATTAAGGCCCATTGTAAATTCAGCCTGATCTTTCCTCAGAGCAGCAGCTGCATACCTTTAGTAAATCTGCCAAAAATGCCACAAATGACCCGAAAGTACACAAAAAGCAGACTGAGACGCTCGTCAGGGGCCTGACATGCTCCACGCGTTGACATTTTACCGATAGCTGCTACAGTTTTCAAACTATAGTTAGAAATGTAAGAGGTTTATTTCTCATTCAGAACAATGGAAAGGCTCTCCTTTCACTGCACATCTCCATGGAAACCTTTGATCTCTGGGTTCACACACACAGGTGTTTGATAACGTTGTCACCTCAAACACAAACACACAGACTGGAGTTTAACAGACTGTCTCAGCCTATTCTTTTCTGTCTGATGGAGACTTCATACTGACTTCAACATGTTCCACATATTTTATACATTATTGGTAACGTATGGTTTTAGTTAAAAAATGTGCAGTTAAAATATTCTGCTGCTTTTCAAAGCGTTTTTACTTTCTTTTCTCTTCTTAATACACATTCATTCACTACTACTTACATTTAATATCTAAATCCATCAGCCTACTTTCAGCTACAGAAACCATTCAACTATTAACTTATTCAGCTATTTCAGGACATTGAGGCTATACATTTGGTTGTTTATACCTTTTCTTTTAAATATTAAGCTTCTTTACTATTTTTCCTACTCTTCCAGTTTAACATTTCACTTTCAAGTTTTCAACAAAGTCATTGCAATGCATTTGAGCTGCAACAATTTTGATTAAAAATCATTTAACTTTTCTGCATTTCTCCACTAAGTTCAGCAACACACTTACTTGGTTTTTGTAGCTAAAAATCAGCTACAGAGACCATTCCGCTAATAACATATTCAGCTTTTTCAGCTAAATTCAGCAACAAATGTACACAGTTTACAGCATTCACTCGCATTTTCAGCAGAAAATGCATTTTCTAGTTTTCTCTGTTTTCTCTGAGAGCAGAAAAGTGCCATAAATAGCTTTGGATTTACTGTGTGATGCGAAGAGGCTATCTAAATAGAGTTGAGTTTCTCTTTCTTTTTTTGTCAACACTAAAGTTACTTTGAAAAATACAATCCGGCCCAACAGCCTGTTTGTATCTCTGAAGCTCTGGGCACTTGTAAATGTCTATAACTATGTATCCTGTAAATATAATGTATAATGTCCTTTATTGTTTTATGTTTCATGTGGAACCTATATGCTGCAGGTCTCCCTTGAAAAAGAGATCTATGATCTCAATGGGACCAATCTGGTTAAATAAAGGTTTGAAATGAAATGAAAAGCAACATGTTTAAATCCATAAATATACCTTGCGCTATAGTAGAACGTCAGTGCAAAGACGCTAGCATCTGAGCTAACCATCGACCAGGTGAGGCTGTTTATTTTCAACCCACTTACTGGCATCAAAAATAATTAAACAAAGGGCAGTTTCAATGAGCGTATCCCATCTGCCTGAGAGGAAATGACACATTTAATATCCTGCTCATCCTAGTGTAGCAGATGTACAGCTCCACCTCATGAGCCAGCTGCCACAAATAAGAAGGCTCAGATCCAATTAGAGAAGAAGTTTAATTTACAGGAACCCCAATACAAACAAAACCTTATAAAAACATGTTTGGAAAATGATGATGAAAAGCCTTAACCAAACTATCATGATGTCTGACACTGGGGAAACTGCAGCCTTCATTCAGAGTGATACAGTGACTTAATATCCACAGTGTCTGGGCTGCTCTGTTCAGTGGTGCCAGGAACAATTACCATCATCAATAAATGATAAATGCTAGAACAGAAGAGAGGCTATTTCTCCGCTGAGGAGCTGGATCTCAGTACTGATGGATACAGGACGTCCACTCCTCTGCTCTCAGCGATAAGTGAAGAGGCAGAGGTTGAGATATTGGAGGAGAATAAAAAACTAATTTATTTGGGATAATGATGAGAAAGAGTTGCCGATAACGATAGCACCAGTCAGTATTAGAATAATGATCAATCCAGCAGCTACAATTGGATTTAAGCAAACTTCAGATTCCAAAAACACAATGTACAATTAACAAAAATGTTGTTCTTCTTTTTCTCTTTTTTTACCGAACTGGTCTGATACAGGTGATGCAACCACAAGTAATCTGAGATGTAATAACTGCATCCATACTGCTGTGCCTCTGAGCCATGTTTTAACACTTATGGATAAACTCCCCTGTACACAGTCACGCTAAAGTGAATAACAATTGCACATTATCTGTACTGCAAATGATTTCAGTCTTCAGAGACTTATTCCAATACCTATCCTGATTGACTCTATAATGTAGATATCATACCTGCACAGAACAGGTTGTTTCCATGTCACTGCATGTATTTCTCCTGAGGCACTACCATTATACAACATTGCAGCTCATGCTTGTTCATATAGGAGGTGCAGTCGGGTGTTATGATGGCTATGAGCTCAATTTAGCAATTAGTGTGTTCACTCAAAGCTGTGGTAGACCCAGTGAAGTACAATAAAATGCTGCTATTGACTATGTGTGAGGGACCACCAGAGTCATAAATAACATTGTCATATATATTCGTATATCTTTCTAGACATAATTGCTTGAATATTGTTGTTCTGGTTATCTCTTTAACTCATATAGGAAGAAGAAAAAGGGCAATCATAGTAAATGCCTGTGTGGCTATTGTGCATATTGATGTAAATTCAGCACCTTTGAGTATCTGTAGATGGGAATGCAATATGTTTCTAAGCATACATGTTCATATCCTCAACACTACTGACACCACCCATCATGCTGCAGATATTTCTGCACCTAAATGCCAACAGGTTTTACCCTACACATACAGCACATAACCGAGGTGTTGCTGTAGCACAACACTTGGACAAAAAGGCTATAATTTGTGTCATAGACATGTGAGATGCACTTCATCATTCCCTGCCACCACCTACCTCATCTCTCTGGGGGAGCAGCCGCCTACAGCCCAGCAGAGAGATATTTGCCATTTCAATCCATAACATGTCTCAGTACTTCTCATCTCAAAACCGCTTAATGAGATCTGTCAACCATGTGCTCATGCCCTGCACATCTCTCATTCTCAATAACATACAATATATAGGAAACAACATACACACAGAACACATATGGCAGCAGATATGAACTTCTGAGAATGTACTTGAAACTTATAAGTCATAAAACTGAGCAGTCTGCTGCTGTTTTATCACCTCTGTGTGTATGGTCACAGCCACCTATCCACTACACTGACATTGGATAATTGGACTTGACATAGTTTAATATTTGATAAAGCTTTCTTACTGCTTTGCTGGTTGACATGGGCTCCAATGTAGTAGCCGGAAGCTAGTAACTTGATGAAACACGTATTGTTGTTCTGCACCACCAGTCTCAAGTTGTAAATCAACTTAAGGACTGTCATTTGCTTTTATTAACCAAGACCATTTTTCTTTTCTTTTCATTCATTTTAAATGAGGCCTTGTTCCCTTTATAGCTTGCTTTGGGACCGTGTTTTATATAGTTTCCAACGTTTTCATATTCATACACATGGGTTTCAGCACACGTTAGTCTTTTTTAAAGCGAACCGATGACACACACAGTGCTATATTTCCCAAACTACTTGAATAACTCATTTCAGTGTAGTTGTTTCAGATATTAAAGGGACATTTTTTATCGGCAAAAACATTTCCCGGCCTGCTGATCGATACGGTTGAGTGTCACCACCAGTATTGGATATGATGATGACCTCAGGCAAAAGTGCCTGCCCTGTAGCTTTCTGCTGCTGTATTATTCTCAAAACGATTTGCACAACACATGTTTCCACACTACTGCCTCAAAGAAGCTACAGTCACCACTGACACTTGAATGTGGTTTGTGGTAAACATGGAGCATACTGTCAGTCGAAGGAAAATTACCACGCCCACAAACATGCAAACAAAATAATGTTTAACATTGATTATCCCTCTCAAAAAAGACCTGACAGCTGTTTTGGAACTGGTATGTGACTGAATGTGTTGTCAAAGCAATTAATGCAAGCTGCCAGTATTGGCCTTTTGTCAACATGTAGTTTCCTTCAGCTGACATTGAGGACATGCCAATACTTTGAGTGATACTTTTGAAGCTACATTTGTTCCCGAAACTCATCTAAATAAAGCCAAAGCTGACAGACATAGGGTACTGAATTAATCCTGATCGTCCTTGTTTCTTTTTATGTAAGGTTAGTAAAAAATATCAACCGAAAAGAGTCCATTACCAATATAGATTGTGAAAATCTTAAGCCATCAGATGTGGAAAGATACAAAGTTTATTTGCTCAAGTGTTGTCCTTGAGTACTAATGTTGAGTTACTTACAGTATACTATTCTTTTGTTTACATAATATGCTGCTTTATACTTCTACTCCATTTCCTACTTTTCAACAGGTCAGCCAGGTTTCCATCCAAAAATGTTGAATATTTGAATTTCAAGAAAGACTGCATAAGAAAATAAAAATAAATTCTTGTTTCCATCCAACAAATATAAAACACCCCTGTGTTCTGCTATGAATCAAAGCCTAATATATAGTTTATTTAAATATTATACAAAGACTGTTAAATAAAATACAGACATGTTCAGAAGGAGATGCCTGCTGTTAATGCGATGTGGATCATGATTTAATTTCCCCATGGTCTCAATCTGAGTCCTTGGAGACTTCTTTGATGGACAACCACACAGTGAGTTGTTAATGCTCCAATAAAAAGATTTAATTAGCAGGCTTTTGAATGTCTGTTAAAATCTACTTGGTTCCTGAGGAGGGGAGCCCACTAGCCATATATATATATATATATACACACGTGACAGTTATCCACTCTGTCCTGCTCTAAATTCTGGGACATGGTCCAAAATCCTGAATGAATATTCACAATAATGCCATGGCCCTTAAAGGCCAGTCAGGGCTCTGTGTTGCAGCCAGTGCTCCTGGCATGAATGATGGTGTATCGCTCCACCTTCCTCCCCAGTGCTAGGTGATTATCAGAGGCAAAAGGTAGCATTGGGTACAGAGTGCAGCTGTTCATAGAAAATGTCATGCATTTTCTCAATTTCAAATAACTCTTTGAATCACTTAACGAAACATGTACGTTTGTGTATTTAATCTGTGGTTTCATATGATGCAGAACGACTTATGATGGATTCACATGACATGCCATGTAGGACACAAACTGTGTTTTTTAGTGTAGGGTGGGTGTGTACAGTATGACGGATAAAGGGTTCAGTCTTCATATAAACACAATAGTATTACTCTGCTATATATGCAGCTTCATTATGTGCCGATGTATACTGTTGCAGTTTCATTAATTTGTCCTTTAGTATGGGCTAACACAATAAATAGGAGAGTGAAGGGGGGCAGTCAATTCAATGTCACTCTCTTATACACTGAACAAAAATATAAACGCAACACTTTTGTTTTTGCTCCCATTTTTCATGAGATGAACTCAAAGATCTAAAACATTTTCTATATACACAAAATAACCATTTCTCTCAAATATTGTTCACAAATCTGAAAAAATCTGTGATAGTGAGCACTTCTCCTTTGCCGAGATAATCCATCCCACCTCACAGGTGTGGCATATCAAGATGCTGATTAGACAGCATGATTATTGCACAGGTGTGCCTTAGGCTGGCCACAATAAAAGGCCACTCTGAAACGTGCATTTTTGCTTTATTGGGGGGGTCTGGGGGGGTCCGAAAACCAGTCAGTATCTCGTGTGAGGGGTAGGGTTAGGATTAGGGTAATCTTGTGAATCGAGTGGCCTGTGTTCGTCGTCCATAACATACGCCTGCCCATACCATAACCCCACCACCACCATGGGCCACTCGATTCACAACATTACCCTAACCCTAACCCTACCCTTCACACCAGATACTGACTGGTTTTCGGACCCCCCCAATAAAACAAAAGTGTTGCGTTTATATTTTTGTTCAGTGTACCTGCACAGTAAAATGAAATGAGGACACGAATAACAAAATAGGTCTGATAAAAAGTCCCCCTATTTTATTAGATTTCCATTTGGGCTTGCAAGTGTGAGCTGCTACACATGTGGAGACATGAACACACAGAAAAACAAAGTAGTGAATTATTCAGGTTGAGAACCGAGAAGCTGACCCTGAAGACTACATATAAATTGGTTTCATGAATGATAACAAAAGAAAGGGCTTTATCTTCAATGATGCCTTCACTGATGAGGTAAGGTTAACCTGACCTCCAATATTTTGAGCCTCAATCAGCCAGCCAACCCATTCCACAAGAAAATTGCAGACAGTTTTAAAAATATGAAAATACGGAAAAGCAATTAGAAGGATTCATTGTGGAAATGTACTGCAAGGACACAATAGGAGTTCACTTGGTGCAACTTTTATACAAATGCAGTTCAATAATAGTACACTTAAATTGGTATAAAAACTCACCATGATAGTTTCCTACCCTTAACCACGTGGTCATTATTGTAACCATGATGACGAAGGTTCCCTAACCTTAACAAAGTATTCATTTCAACCCAATCTTCGATGATACCCCAACCTTAACTAAGTATTTGTTTTAACACAATGCATAAAACAAAACCTAATAAAGTTGTTACTTGTTACTTGATGTGACACTTCCTTTATGCAGGGGTAGACATTAAGGGTAAAATGCCACTGGCCCTCCGGGCCGGTGGAATTGTATTATCACTGGCCCGGAGCATTCGTCCACCAAAAAAAAAATCGACTAATAATGAAGAAAATGAACACATTGTTGCAATAGTAGCCTAATGTATGCACTAACTATATTACTACTTGTACTACAACATTTGAATCATCAGTTCTTCCTCATTTCACCCAACAACGACAAGCGACTCACGAAACGCTATGTTGTAGCGTTAATAAACGAAACAATTCAACTAAATTGCTAGTCAAAATACCAATACCACAGGAAAAAATTTTTAAAGCAATATTTTTAGTGGCCCGAGCGGGCAAGTGGAAAGTACGTTATGCTGGCCCGGGGTGTCTAAATAGTGCTTCCGGGCCAGCGGGCCATTTATAATGTCAAGCCCTGCTTTATGACAAATATCATCAGGATTGAATAAGATTCATTTCTAAGCACAAGTCATTGTTTAAATGGCCCTTTACTGCTGTCTCTAATGTAAAAAAATGTGCTTTAATGGTATTTGGCTAATCCCTTAATCAGTAATACCACGGATAAAATGCGGAATTAGGAGCAGACACATTATATCTTCTGGTTAATTTTAATGCTTTTAAAAAACCAGGCACAAATATTTACAAGAAACCTTCCTTCACTCAGTTTCGCATTATGATCTCACTCTTAAACAAAACAGATTTAATTCACTTACCAAACTTGAACCATTGTCAGTTAGACTAAATGAAATGCAGATTGTTTTTTTGAAGAAGTGGTGTGTTTTAATCACTGCCTGTGAACATCCAAAACAAGGTTTCCTTTGACAGTCCTCATGGGGAGATTTGATAACAAAGCAAAACCCACAGGTGGATGTTGCTCAGAGGGAAGCAGCAGCAGAAAGCAAGCAAGAGCAGTTTGAATGGACTGGGTTTGTTGACGGCACGACAAGAGCTCACTTGACACCGACCTGATCCGGTGTAATTCATTTCAAGTGTTTTAGCTTCAAGACAAACATTATGAAGTTTACTTAATGACACACAGGAAGGACTTGGGACTCATTGAATTGTTTCATGACTCATCCGCAAATAAATGAATGTAGAGGGATTCAAGGACATCACCTGAAAGAGTTGATTATAACATGAGATTTGGCATAGTGTTTGTTGCTTGTCCATGGTTCCTGGGGCCTGTACTACGAAGCTGGTTCAACCTAACCTGGATATGTTTGAGTTAGCCGGTTGGCCTAATCCAAAACATACGCGCTCTCGCTAAACGGTACTACGACGCGGGTTATCAAGTGGATCGCTCAAGCCAGCCGTGTCCTATCTAGTTAGGTGCGCGTTCACATGAAAGGGGTGGTATTTGGAGCATTCAACCAATCACAAACATGGAGAAGCGTACTGACAGCGCAGCGTCATACTTCCTGAATGAAAATTTGTCTATATAATTAGACAAATATGAAGACGTTAAACTTTAAAAATGACTCAAACACTTTATCCAGGATAAAAGCCACAGCTGCACCTGCAAGGTGAACACAGCTGGTAAAACAACAAAGTGAATGCGTACATTAACAGGTTTATGATATCTCTGCCCCGTCTAAGACACGAGTGGATCTGACTGTAATTACATTTGTCTCGAGTGTTTCGTCAACTTAATGTGTTGCTTAAAATAATACTTCTGCATACAGTATGTGACACTGTGAGTGTTGCACGGCCAGATACGGCTCAGCTGACTCAGATAAGGAAATATATTGTAGCGACCCTGGTAGCCTATAGGCTGTTGAGGGTGTCACTCAGGAATCCCCTGTCTCTCTGCCAATCATGGAGCTGCACGGGATGCTGACTGAGGTGCGGGCCTGTGGTTGGGTGAGCAGACGGGGGAGGGCGGGAAGTGTGACGTGTACAATGTGTTATATAGGTGCTGTGTTAGAAGTCAGTGTCAGTGTGTGTGAGGTTGAGCCTCAAGCTATACCCATCCGTAATCATCTGTGTAGAAGTCAGTTATTAAAGCCTAGTAACTTGAAGCTTGCCTCTCGACTCCTTCCTGTGAACGTTACATTGGTGTCAGAAGTGACTTTTCGAACGGAGGACGTCTATCCTGACGGGAGTTCGTAACTGCGTCACGAGCTAGCCGGTAAGCTAGCGGAGATGGAAAAGTTCAGCAAGATGGGAGTGAAGCAAGAAAATAGTGATGGAGAGGAAGATGGAGCATGCGGATGGTCGAAGGACATGAGTGGAGAGTTCAGGAGTGCACAGGAGGCGAGAGAGCGCCTGAGAGAGTCGGCGGTGAAGATGGCTAGAGACGCGGGAATGTCGCCATCTTCAGCGCCATTTCGCGCCATTTCCAAGCGGGATGTAACAACAATGGCGGCGCCCAGCAACCAGTAGCAGCCGCCGCGTCCGTGAAGACACCCAAATACTCGGGTAAGTCAGACTGGGAGGCTTTCCATGCCCAATTTGAACTGCTTGCACATGCCGGGGGGTGGTCAATAGAGACTAAAGCACTACAGCTAGCTTTGTGCCTCACAGACGAGGCTCTTTCATGTCTGCTACTACTTAGCCCGGAGGACCGACTCACCTATGAAGCGTTAGCGTTAGCGGGGGCTTTGGACAGTGTTTCCCACCAAAGCTGCTCCGGAACGAGTTGAGTAACCGCTGTAGAGAGTTTGGAGAGACGCTGCGTGCGCTGGCTAACGACGTAGAGAGCATGACGCGGCGGGCGTATGGGCACATGCCACCCGGAGTGCAGAGTGAGCTGGCACGTGACCAATTCGTCAGGGCTCTTCGCCCTGCGGACTTGAGGGTCGAGGTACAGCTGCAGCATCCACAGTCCTTGCAGGCGGCCTTGGAGATGGCTGTGGAGAGAGAGAAGGTGTGGAGTGGAGCTGCTAGGAGCAACGGAGGGCCGGCAGCACCGGCTGTGAGGAGCTGCAGGGAGGAGGAGAAGCCTGCATGGGTTACCGAGATGACTGAATTGATAAGGGCTGTTTCTCTGCAGCCAACAAGCAGACCAAGTACCAGGGTCTGCTGGGGGTGTGGTCAGCCAGGACATTTGGCCAGGGACTGCCCCAAGACACACCGGACCCAGGGAAACGACGGGGGGCCCGCATAAAGGAGAAGATGCGGAACCAAGCCCGAGGACTCCTCAACCAAACCACAGCTGTAATGTCACCAACTCAGACATCCGAGGAAGGAGCCAGACAGCACAGCCGGGGGAGCCAGACTCTACGGCTTCCTGAAGAAGATGACAGCACATGCGGGGAGCATGTCGTCGCGGTGGGCCGTGCTGGTGGTGGGGAGTCCTGCTATGTCCCGGTCGACGTGGAAGGGGTGCCCTGCACTGCACTGGTGGACACAGGCTCTACAGTAACCCTGGTGAGAGCAGATGTGTTGCCCAGTGGGACTATGTTTGAGCTGACACCGGTGCGTCTACGCACAGTCACAGGAGAGCTGGCGCCTATGAAAGGAAGAGGCATGCTGACTGTGGCGGTGGGGGGAGTTGAAGTGCAGCACCCCGTGTGGATAGCGGATGTACAGGACCCGTGTATTCTGGGTTTGGACTTTTTGAAGGCGGCTGGCTGCCTCCTGGATCTTCAAGCAGGCACAGTGAGTTTCCAGGGGGGGCCGGTGATTACTATGACCCGTATCCACGACCCTGCTGAGCCTGCAGGGAGACCCTCTACACCCACCGTGAGTACCCTAGGAACGGAAGAAAACCCTCCCCCCTTTTCCGTATCCCCGGTGACGGCCGCTCAGGACAATTCCCCATCGGTCACCCCCGGACTGTGCCACCAGATAACAGCCCCCCCTCAGGTACCCCAGGCGGAGGTGGAAGAGGCTCAGTCTGCAGTATTGGAGGTGTGGAGGAAGAACTGTGGCGGCCTGAATCCCGAGCAGCAGGAGCAATTGGGGCAGATTCTGCTAGAGTTCCAGGGCAGTTTCGCCATGAAGGAGGAGGAGGTGGGCCGAACGCACCTGGTAGAACACGAGATCGATACCGGGGACTCGCGTCCCATCAAGTGTCGCCCGCGGCGACTCCCCCTTGCTCGTCAGCAGGCTTTCGACGAGGCAGTGCAGAGCATGCTGCAGGCAGACATCATCGAGCCCTCCGACAGCCCGTGGGCAGCACCTGTAGTCATGGTCCCGAAGAAGACAGGTGGCTGGCGGCTGTGCTCAGACTACAGACCGGTGAACGGGGTCACCAAGAAGGACTCATACCCCCTTCCCTGCATCGATGAGTCCCTGGACCTGGTCGCAGGGTCGTCGTGGTTCAGAGGCCAGACCAAAAACGGCTTTCTGCACCGGCCGGGGACTATGGCAGTTCAAGGTCCTCAGTTTTGGGCTGTGTAATGCCCCGGCCACCTTTGTGCGGTTGATGGACAGGGTGCTGTCTGGGATTCCCCGCCAGCAGTGTTTGGTCTACCTGGTGCATGGCAGCTCGTTTGAGGCGGCCCTGGGATCTCTAAGAGTGGTGCTGGAGAGGATCAGAGCCGCTGGTTTGAAGCTACATCCAGACAAGTGTCATTTCCTGCAGAGAGAGATCACTTTCCTGGGCCACAAAGTGGGGGGTGAGGGCATCGGCACCCTACAAGAGAAAGTGCAGGCGGTCGCAGGCTGGCCAAATCCTCGCAACCAGAAACAGCTGAAGAGTTTCCTGGGCCTGGCCTCGTACTACAGAAAATTTGTACGGGGTTTTGCTTGCACTGCCGCACCCCTGTTCCAGCTGCTGCAGAAGGACAGAGCTTTCCTGTGGTCTGAGCAATGTCAAGCAGCGTTTGACAGCCTTCGGCGTGCCTTGAGTGAAGCCCCGGTTCTCGCCCCAGCCAACCCCGGGCTGCCGTTCACCCTGGACACAGACGCTAGCGGCGTTGGGGTGGGTGGAGTGCTCTCCCAGACTACACCAGAGGGGGAGCGGGTGGTGGCATACTTCAGCCGGGCGTTCAACAAAGCAGAGCGACGATACTGCGTCACCCGCAGGGAACTTTTGGCAGTGGTGCTGTCCATCAGGCACTTTAAGTACTACCTATGTGGGCAGGCGTTCATGGTGAGGACGGATCACTCTGCATTACAGTGGCTCATGACGTTCAAAGAGCCAGAAGGGCAGGTCGCCAGGTGGCTAGAAGAGCTCCAAGCTTTCGACTTCAGGGTGGAGCACCGGGCTGGGGTGCGGCACACCAATGCAGACGCTCTCTCCCGCCGCCCGTGTGCCGCCGGCGGATGCCACTACTGCGAGAAGAGAGAGACTCGGGAAAAGGAGCTGCTGGAGGAGGACATCGTCTGTGCGGCAGCGCGGAAAGTGGAAGAGGTTATCTGCCGGGAGCTCCAGACAGTGGACGTGGCCGAGTGGAAGCAACAGCAGGAGCTGGACGCCGTTCTACAGCCTGTACTGCAGTGGGTTGAGTCGCAGCATCGGCCACCGTGGGAGGAAGTGGCAGTGCTCTCCAAAGCAACCAAGGGGCTGTGGTCTCAGTTTGAGGCTCTACGTCTGTGTCAGGGCGTACTACAGCGGGCGTGGAAGGAGCCAGCAACGGGGGAGAAGAGGTGGCAAGTGGTGGTCCCGAGGGGTCTGCAAGAGGTCGTACTCAAGGCCATGCATGGAACGGCAGGCTCTGGGCACTTTGGCATCACTAAGACTCTCCGGCGCCTTCGTCAGGGCTGCTACTGGGGGCAGTGTCGGAGGGATGTCGAAGACTTTTGTCGCCGCTGTGATTTGTGTATGGCGCGGAAGGGCCCACCTGGTCGGTCCCATGCTCCGCTACAACAGTTTTCCGTGGGGGCTCCGATGGAGAGAGTAGCGGTTGATGTGGTGGGGCCTCTACCCTTGTCAAACAGGGGGAACCGCTACGTTCTCACGGCCATAGACTATTTCACAAAGTGGCCAGAGGCGTATGCTCTCCCTGACCAAGAAGCAGAGACAGTCGCAGATGCTTTGGTGGCCGGCATGTTCAGCCGTTTTGGAGTGCCGGAGACCCTGCACAGTGATCAGGGGAGACATTTCGAGTCCCGGGTGTTCGCCTCCATGTGCTCACAGCTGGGCATGCACAAAACACGCTCCTCCCCCTTGCGACCTCAGAGCGACGGACTAGTCGAGAGATTTCACCGCACCATGGGACAGCAGCTGGCCATCCTCACGTCTCAGCATCAGCGCGACTGGGACGAGCATCTGCCCCTCGTGCTCATGGCATGTCGTTCTGCAGTTCAGGAGTCCTCAGCCTGTTCTCCTGCCCTCCTCATGTTGGGGAGAGAGCTTCGAACCCCTGCTGTTTTGGCATTTGGTCAGCCACCGGATTCCCTGGACACGCCTCCAGGGCCTGAGTACGCCAGGAGACTTCAGGACCGCCTTGATTCCGCTCACGCTTTTGCCCGCGATCAGCAGAAAAGTGCTGGGGTGAGACAGAAGCGGAACTACGACACCAGGACAAGAGGGCAGCATTTCAGGGCCGGGGAGTTGGTTTGGGTCTACAGCCCACAACGGAAGAAAGGGCGGTGCCCAAAACTGGACAGTCAGTGGGTTGGTCCCTGCAGAGTACTGGAGAGGGTGGGGGAAGTGGTCTACAGGGTGCAGCTGCCCCCAAAGGGGAGAAAAGTGGTGCTCCACAGAGACAGGTTGGCTCCGTACAGAGGAGTCGCTTCTCCACAGGCTGAACCCCAAGGAACATCGGGGCCCACAGCCGTTCCCTCGACACCCCCACTCAGGTCCCCCGGCGAACAGAGTAGCAGTCCCCCCATCAGGTACGACCCCCGGGTCGTTTCAGAGACTTTGTTTGGTAGTAAAGTAGAGTGAGACCCCTCGGTTCCTGTAGAGGGCAAGAATGCGCCCTGGTCTCATTGGAAGGGATGGTAGTCCACCCAGACCTTCCTAGTCAATGTACGGGAGTAATTATAGTGTTTGTGCTGAGTTTTTTTTTTTTGTTGTTCCTCGTGGGCGAGGAATTTTGTAGTGGGGGGGTAGTGTAGCGACCCTGGTATAGGCTGTTGAGGGTGTCACTCAGGAATCCCCCGTCTCTCTGCCAATCATGGAGCTGCACGGGATGCTGACTGAGGTGCGGGCCTGTGGTTGGGTGAGCAGACGGGGGAGGGCGGGAAGTGTGACGTGTACAATGTGTTAATATAGGTGCTGCGTTAGAAGTCAGTGTCAGTGTGTGTGAGGTTGAGCCTCAAGCTATACCCATCCGTAATCATCTGTGTAGAAGTCAGTTATTAAAGCCTAGTAACTTGAAGCTTGCCTCTCGACTCCTTCCTGTGAACGTTACAATATGTTACATTATGATGTGATATGCCGCGGACTGTAGGCCTACTTAATGTTACTCTGATCCGGTTACTTATGTTGTGGCAGATATTTAAGTAAGCTTTCTTAACGCTAATGTTATAATAGTCAGATTGCTCTGAAGATGGGAGGTGATATTCTATTAATGTTCACGTTCACACAGTCGGTGATTTTTGCCGGCCGTCTTTCCTGCAACGGCAGCTTTTCTGTATTTCCTTTCTCCTGTAATATGACTTGATCGCTTTAAACTCCGCACACTGAGCTCTGATTGGTCAGCAGGCAGTGCTTTCACTGAGTTGAGCTCTTAGCCTGCAACCTAACCTGGGGGGTATACTACGAAGCAGGATTTTCGCTTAGCCGACTAAATTCAAGGAAAACTCCGGCTTTCCGGTCCTACGAAGCTGGTTATCTTTTTAGCAGGCTAGATCTCCATGGTAACTTATGCTTAGCGGCTAACCTGGTCGGGACCAGGTTAGGTTGCACGCTAAGAGCCAACTCAGTGAAAGCACAGCCTGCTGACCAATCAGAGCTCAGTGTGCGGAGTTTAAAGCGATCAAGTCATATTACAGGAGAAAGGAAATACAGAAAAGGTGCCGCAGGAAAGACGGCCGGCAAAAATCACCGACTGTGTGAACGTGAACATTAATAGAATATCACCTCCCATCTTCAGAGCAATCTGACTATTTAACATTAGCGTTAAGAAAGCTTACTTAAATATCTGCCACAACATAAGTAACCGGATCATAACATTAAGTGCAGTCCGCGGCATATCACTTCATAATGTATCATATATTTTCTTATCTGAGTCAGCTGAGCCGTATCTGGCCGTGCAACACTCACAGTGTCACATACTGTATGCAGAAGTATTATTTTAAGCAACACATTAAGTTGACGAAACACTCGAGACAAATGTAATTAAAGTCAGATCCACTCATGTCTTAGACGGGGCAGTGATATCATAAACCTGTTAATGTACGCATTAAAACACTTTTTCTTTTACCAGCTGTATTCACCTTGCAGGTGCAGCTGTGGCTTTTATCCTGGATAAAGTGTTTAAGTCATGGATGTTTAAAGTTTAACTTCTTCATATGTCTAATATTATAGTTTTCAATCAGAAGTATGACGCTGCGCTGTCAGTACGCTTCTCCATGTTTGTGATTGGTCGAATGCTCCAAATACCACCCCTTTCATGTGAACGCGCACCTAACTCGATAGGACACGGCTGGCTTGAGCGATCCACTTGATAACCCGCGTCGTAGTAGCCTACCGTTTAGCGAGAGCGCCTATGTTTTGGATTAGGCCAACCGGCTAACTCAAACATATCCAGGTTAGGTTGAACCAGCTTCGTAGTACAGGCCCCTGGTCCCGACCAGGTTAGCCGCACAGCACAAGTTACCATGGAGATCTAGCCTGCTAAAAAGAGAACCAGCTTCGTAGGACCGGAAACCCCGAGTTTTCCCTGAAGTTAGCCGGCTAAGCGAAAATCCTGCTTCGTAGTATACCCCCCTGCTGTCAAGTTGTCAGGTTGCCCGTTTTTAAAATTACATGCTGCTCAACACACCACTTTCCTGCAGCACCAGAGGAATATATGCTGCTGAAGCACTGAGAACACATGGTTCAGAAACCATACATGTTTTCAATAGGTTGCTTACTGTAAATGCTGTGAAGTTGGAACATTTACATTCTGTGTGTGTTTCTCTGTGTTATTCAATGTGTGATACAGTAACTCTGCCCAGATGCTAAGGCCTGAAGAGCTTTTCCATCAATCTTTGTCACTCATCCAATGTTAGAGTGAGCATCTGTGAAGCAGTATTTATAGGAAGAATGGGTTTTAACGAACACATCCCCTCAAACAGCAGCCATCATCAATAAATAGACTAATGGAGATTCTCAACATTTTGATAACTGTGGCAGAACTAGCACATCATTTACATCAACTGCTCCCCCTGGTAATTTCTCTGTCATTACCAATGCCCCTCTCCAATATTGTGATGTATTTATGGAGTGAGAAGCTCCCACTGCAATCAGATCTGTATGCCTAACTGGTCTTTTCACTTCAACATTTTGAATATACCATGAGGCTTGTGCTGCAGCTCGACGGTTCCAATTGCGGAGATATAATGTTCCTCATAAGATGTATGAGCTATTAATCTGTTCTTGCAGAATGATTCATGAGTCTTAGAGTTGGGAGACATATGATTAGAGTAATTCATTTGTCAAGGCTGCTGGAGACATAAGGCTTTAAGCTGCAGATATTTTATTTAAAATGCTGTGATGTTGGATCCCAGTCACGTTACTCTCATGGTATTACTCCTCAGTCTGTCAAGTCATGAAAAAGTGACATCTGCAAAATATATGCATGGTCATTGTAACATCTACAAGTACTCATTGTACCACTGCAGAGCAATACACCCACCTAATTAAACACACACACACACACACACACACACACACACACACACACACACACACACACACACACACACACACACACACACACACACACACACACACACACACACACACACACACACACACACACACACACACACACACACACCACTTCAGGGGACATTACATTGACTTACATGCATTTCCTGGAGATTTATCCTAACCTTAACCATAACCAACACATGCCTAACCCTAACCCTTACCCTTAACCAAGTTTTCGCCCTAAAATGAATGATACACACACACACAACAACGTTTAAAAGCCAGGTCATGCAGATAATTCAGCTAATGAACAAAAGCCAGTGACCAAGATAAAGCAGTCAACTCAAGTCTGCGGCTACAACCTTACCAGAACATGCATCAAACGAACGCAGCCTTTTCATCATGGCCACTCTTACTGTAGCTCAGGAAATACTCAGAGGCAATTAAACCTCCAAAACATGTTGTTTGATGTTGCTACGTTTGCACCACCATCAGCTGGAGTCTAACTGTAGTTCCTTTGGCTTCCTTTGGTTTTATCTGCAAAGTTATAAATTATTGGGAAACTCTTTGTGACCTTGCTCTGTGAAATGTGCTGTAATAACTAAACTAATGATGGGGGGAGGTTTGTTATGATTACTGCCAAACCTTTACACCACGACAAACATAAGATCTCCTCTGTTTTTACATAGTGTGATAATAAACCTAAAACCTGATGATTATAAATTGATGATATGGATGATAAATTCCAAAGTTGGATATGCCTCTGGACTAATCTTTTATTTATGGATGTTTCCTTGAAATATCACCATCCTAATATAATAATATTTACTCATACTGTTACTCAACTTTTTGCTCCGACTTGAAAAAGGTCATTAATTTTGAATCAATTTAGTCAGATTTAAAGTGAGGCAACTACACTGCTGCCCTAAACCCCTTACAGTGAATGAACAGAGGAAGTTTCATTCCACTGCACATGCCATCTCCTACTGCACCACATATCTCACAGGATAGAGTCAAGAAACAGTATGATATATACAAAAGGTAGCTTGGTTGAGTTCTCTGTTGAGGGATTATAAAGCTGAGACAAACTCTGTACAATATGACCTTAGCCGACCATCGCAGGAGACTCTGCTGCTCTCTTTCCTTCTTTTGACAGCTGGGATGAAAGTCTATCACACTCTACTAAACCCCTTTATCTTACACACACACACACACACACACACACACACACACACACACACACACACACACACACACACACACACACACACACACACACACACACACACACACACACACACACACACACACACACACACACACACACACACACACACACACACACATATTTATACACACACACACACACCACACACACACACACACACACACACACACACACACACACACACACACACACACACACACACACACACACACACACACACACACACACACACACACACACACACACACACACACACACACACACACACCTTCAAAATGAGGTTTCCATTATATTAAACACTTCCTGACCAAGTGGTTTTTTCTCTTTTTCAGTTATCATTCTGTCTGACTCTGACCTATTTTAAAGCAGTCACATTAACAGTGCTTCACTCAAGCAACTCAGACATTGTTGATAATAGGTGTCACAGAGCAGGGTCACCATTCACTACTTATTATAAGAGTATTGTTTTCCTTCATTTGGCCTTGTGTTCAACATATGTTTGTAGTCACCTGCAGCTCCTGCTTGTGTTTTCATTCCAGTGGAGTAAATGCATTTGGGTTTAGCTGTATTAGGATTCCATTTTGTTACCACCAGTCATTTACCCATCAATTTAGATGACACACAATAACAAACTCCATCAATATGGATCACAGTGATTGAAATGTTAACTCCATAGTCCGTGTGTTGAAAAGCAATAACACATTTAAGAACAATTAACTTGCATAATGCTGTATTTTCTCTTTTGTGAGGCGTTATCCTCTTGCTAAGTTAAAGACTTTTCGTTAACTTAGTGAAATAACACACAGCACAATTGGTTAACCAGCTCATGATGCATTTTTTTTTTACTTCTAAAGAGAAATTCAAGCCAGTAAGTGTTTCAATCTTGCCTCTCATATTACAAGAATGGACGGTTGAAGCACTTTTAGCTGCTTACACTTTATTAAACTTTTACATAGAACGTAGCATAACATTTACACCCTGGCTTCATCCGCATGCCTGCTCCGGTGTGTGTTCCCTCAACAGGGTCCGTGTGGAAACATATAACAACTATTGTAACATCCATTTTCCTTTTCTTTTGAAGTGTAGTTACAAAATCACTTAATTTTCTTTCTTAAATACAAATTTCAAAATACAATTTTCTTTTAAATCCCCCCCAAAGTCCTTGAGTCACATCACATCAGTGAACCCATATCAGTGTGCATAGTCCTGCAAGTACTGTGGCCTAACAACTGGTCGGCCAGCTCTGGTAGTCACAGTCTGTTGTGTGTCACACATGACTCTGTCAGGGGTTGTAACAGTTTCTGGAGTCGTGTGAGTGTCAACAGTCACCGTACGGGCTGTCACACTCGGTACTGTGCCCTGGACCCGTCTCAGGTGACGTCGATTCCTCCTTAGAACACCTCCATTCTCCAGCTGCACCGTGTAGGACCTGTGGTCAACAGGCTCCACCACAGTAGCCGTCCTCCAGATCGTGTGTGGTTCGTAAGGCTGAACTCTAACCCGGTCTCCCTGTTTGAGCATGTCCATGTCCTTAGCTGTCCTGTTGTAGTATGTGGCTTGCTTATCCTGCCTGTCAATCCGTTCTTGTGTTGTCTGTTTCACCTCGGGTTGTCGGAGACTGTCCCGAGTAGGTAGTAGAGTTCTGGTCCTCCTGCTAAGCAGTCCCTGAGCCGGGCTTGTAGTCAGTCCTTGAGTAGGTGTGTTGCGGTGATCCAACATAGCCAGGTACGGGTCCTGTCCCGCCGCCTTAGCTTTCAGCATCAGTCGTTTTGCAGTTTTCACAGCAGACTCGGCCTTCCCATTGCTCTGTGGGTATCCAGGAGACCAGTGCTCGAACTCCCACAGCCGACTGAAACGCTGGAACTCTTGGGACGAATACTGGGGCCCATTGTCTGAAAAAAAAAGAAGTGGAATCCCCTGACGGGAAAAGTGAGCTTTCAGCTTCCTAATTTCAGTACTTGACTTTGTATCAGGTAGGTAGTCAACTTCCCAAAAGTTGGAATAGTAGTCCACTGTAACGAGGTAGTTCTTATCGTTAAAGGTAAACAAATCTGTGCCAACCTTGGCCCATGGTCTGCCTGTTACCTCATGTGGATGTAGTGTCTCTTTTTGTTGTTTCGTGTCAACTGATCTGCAAATTGTTTCATTTCACTATGAACGTTTTTATCTGTTCATTCATTCCCGGCCAGTAGACACATTCTCTCGCACGCCTGAGGCATGTCTCCACACCCAGGTGAGAGGAGTGGATCCGGCAGATGATGTCCCTTTGTAGTGAATATGGGATGACAGCTCTCTCCCCTCTGAAGATGATGTCATCCTGTATACTCAGTTCCTCCTGGAATAAGTAGTAGTGCATAATATCTATCAGTGTGTCTTTCTTATGTTTAGGCCATCCCTTCTGAATGGTGTTGCTAAGTGTCTGTAGCGTTTTGTCTCCTTGTGTAGCAGAGCGGATTGTGCTCAGTCTCTCTTCAGAGATAGGCAAGTAGGCCACCATATTGACCGTCTCAATCTCAACTTCCACTGTTCCTGCAGATGAGCTCTCTGGTAAATATGCTCTACTCAATGTATCTGCAAGTAACATGTCACGACCTGGGACATAAATCACATCAAAATCATATCTCTGAAGTCTGAGCAACATACGTTGGAGTCTTTTTGGTGCACTTAACAGTGGCTTCTTGACAATGTTCTCCAACGGCTTATGGTCACTCTGTACTGTCACTTTCCGGCCATACGTGTATTGATGGAACTTTTCCATGCCATAGACAATAGCTAAACATTCTTTTTCTATTTGGGCATAGCCCCTTTCGGTTGGTGTCAGTGCTCTGCTCCCGAATGCTACAGGTTTCCCTTTTTGAGTCAGTGCTGCTCCCAGCCCCGTTTCTGAAGCATCACACTGCAATGTCAGTTCCTCTTGTGGGTCATAGTACTTCAGTACTGGTGTTTTGGCTATATTGTCCTTGAGCCTGCTGAATGCTTCTTCGTTCATTTCTGTCCATTCCCACATATTTTCCTTGTGTGTGAGCTGTCTCACAATCTCAGTCATCCGACAGGTGTTTGTAGAATTTAGAGAGATAATTTACCATGCCCATCAGTCTCTGTACACCCTTCACGTCAGTTGGTCTTGGCATGTCTCTCACTGCCCTGATCTTCTCGGGGTACATTTTCAGTCCATCTGCTGTCAGCAGGTGTCCAATATATGGCACCTCCTGCTGCCTCAACCTGAATTTCTCTGCATTCAGTTTGATATTCTTTTCTCTGCATCTGCTTAGAAACTGTCTAAATTTATCATCATAGTCTTTGAAGGCCATTTCTTGTGTGTCACCTTCTCCTGTGATCAATACGTCATCAGCTATGATGTAGATGTCTGGCAGACCATCCAGTGCTTGATTCAGCATCCGCTGGAAAATCTCAGGTGCTGGGCTGATTCCCATCGGCATCTTGAGCCACCTAAATCTGCCCAACGGTGTAGCAAATGTTGTTAGATAGCTTGACTCCTCCTCCAATTTCACATACCAAAAGCCATGTTTGACATCACAGACTGTGAACACCTTCGCTCTCGACGAGGTCTGGAAGGATGTCATCAATGGTAGGAAGTGGGAAATGGCTCCGCGTTCAGTGGTCTTGGATCAATACATATTCTTGGCTTGCCATTAGGTTTCTGCACTGTGACAAGACTACTTATCCAGTCTGTGCTTTTCTCCACAGGTGTGATGATCTCTCTCCTTTGTAGATCCTGCAGCTTTAACTTGAGAGGAGTCATCATGGTAACCGGGACTCGTCGTTTGGGGAGTTTCACCGGCTCCACCCTCTCGTCGATCTCGATCTTGTACTCTCCTTCCAAGCAGCCGTCACCTGTGAACACATCACTGTACTCCTTCTGTATTTGTTGCATGTGTAGACCACCGTGGGCTAATTTCACTTCAGTGACAATCAGAGTTGGGTGTAACGCGTTACAAAATTGTTCCTACGAAAATAGTCTGTAGACTGACACTGTAAATCCTGTTTTCCCCAGGTGTTGCTAGCAAATAGTAAGGACATTAATGTGTACAAACAAAGGGTGGCGCGCCATACAGTTGAATTTTGATCTCAGAAAAGTGTTCCCACCACTTTTGAAAACAAATTGACGCCTATGGTCACAATAACAACAAAGTGTATTTCTGAAAAAGGGACTCACTCCGCGTAGATCCCGTCTGCCTCGGCCGGGGGAGCCTCTCTGTCGGCCCTGGTCCCTCAGACAGCTGAGGAGCAGGGAGCCTCCGGGGGCCAGATCCGTCTTCTGGAGCTCCGAGATCCCGGCCAAAGTGCAGGTTCTCCGGGATCACACACACCTCTGTGGAGCTGCTCCACAACATCATATTTAATACATTGAATCATGGGCGTCGCAGCCATTATATGAGGGTGGGACAAGTCCCCCCCACTTTTTGAAATGATTAGTTTAGACCCCCCCACTTTTACCATGTGGAAAGTCCGTGAATCATCGGTCTCTCCACAGAGCGCTGTGTCAGTGCTTCATATCAAATCCATTCCACTTGCTTATTGAGAGAATGCCCAAATCAATGAAACTCCGTACCATGTTTTCACTGCTACTTTGTACCAAGGCAGATTCTCCCATAGCGCGCATGTTGTTGTCATAGTTGGACAGCTCAGATCTGTTGTATGAAGCGATGCCGGTAGCGGAGGTAAGGCACACACACCAAATGTTCAGGAAATGGTTAATACAGCGAAAATCAAAGCTGACGATCTCTTGGTTTGATATGTTTTCTCCCCCAGACAACATGGACATAAGAACACTTCAAAGAAGAGGAAAGTAAGTCATCAGCTGGTAGCAGTTAATCAGTTAACAGTGATGGCGGCGGCGTCTCACTTCTGGAGAGGAGTTTCGGCTTTATGTCATGATAGAGAGATACAAATACGGAATAGTTTAGATGAGAAAAGGCATCGAAATGCCAGGTTACTAGTGTAACGGCCCCTATACACGGCGGCGTGCGTTGCCGCTTCAATGTTTCTGCCCATTCACTTTGAATGGGGTGACGTCACGATTCGCCGAACTGCATTGTGGGAGCAAAGCGTAGCTTCTCTCGCGGTGCTCGCTGCAAAAATAGAGCAATGTTCTACTTTTGCCGCCTCGACGGAGGCGTCAGCCAATCAAATCCCGCGTATGCAAATCTGACAGTACAAGCGCTAGCCAATCAAACCGTGTGTATGTTGGGAGAGCCAGACCGCAGTTATTTCCCATATGTCAACAAAAGGAGGAGAAAATGATCGTGGCAGTAGGGAATCACCCGGTACTATATGACCAGTCCCTCTTTACATACAGGGATACAAACCGGAGGAGCCAGGCATGGGGGGAGGTGGCAGAGACAGTGGGTGAAACTGGTAGGTTTTCGCCTGTTTGGGGAGTTTATATCCAGTGTACTTCGTTTGAATGGACAGCTAGCAAGCATAGACAGTATATTTAGCCAGCATGGATGTAGCATGAATGCTTTGCTTTGTATGTCCGGGGCGGGACATTCATGTGATTGGTTGTTGGTCGCGTTGCTCGCGTTGACTCCCCAAGCTCAAGACACGCCCACCGCCAAGCGGCAACGCACGCCACCGTGAGTAGGCTCCGTAACTGTACGTCCACACAGCAGCTTTAGACGAATCTTCCACCGCCTCCAACGCTTCTCTGCCGATTGACTTTGAATGGGGATGACGTCACTTTGCCTCGCTTTTCGCCGAACTGCATTGTGGGGGAGCGAAGCGAAGATTTCCAGGATTTCCAGGATTCAAAAGTTGAGCAATGTTCAACTTTTGAAGCTGCTGGAAGCGTCAGCCAATCAAATCACGTTTATGCAAATCTGACAGTAGATGCGCTAGCCAATCAAACAACGTGTAAGCAGGGAGAACCAGACCGCAGTTCATTTCCTCATATTCCAAACGAGAAATTACAGTAGCAAATCACCCGGTTCTTTACGACCAGAAATATTAACGGGATACAAACCGGAGGAACCAGGCATGGAGGGAGGTGGCAGAGACAGTGGGTGAAACTGGTAGGTTTTCGCCTGTTTGGGGAGTTTATATATATATATATATTGCTCGCAAAATCCCCGAGGTTTTTTGCTTTGTATGTCGGGGGCGGGAGATTCATGTGATTGGTTGTTGGTCGCGTTGCTCGCAAAAAATTCCCAAGCTTTCAGACACGCCCAGCTCCAAGATTTTCAAGATTTTTGAAAAGCTGCTGTGTGGACGTACCGTAAGCATTGGGTTGAGAGGTCATGTGTTGTGAGCATGCACAGCTCTATCTGGGATGCTCCAAAAAGTACTAAGTTCCTGAGTTTTTGTTACACAGAAGTATCATTGAAGCCTTAACACCTCGGACGTTACACTAGTATTTATAATATCCGTATTTTCACTGAATTGTCGTCTTGAAAAGGGTACTCACAACAATTCCGCAACAACTTCATCTTCACCTTCACGGAGCTGTAATAATGGATATATTGCACATGTTTGCTGTAATTCATCATTTGTAAAATATTATACTACATGGGCTGTATGATGTAAATCTTGTACCGTAAATGTTGTATTAAATAAAGTTAATATTACGGCCCGTCCACACAGCGGCGTGCGCTGACGCTTGCCGGCGGGCGTGTCTGAAACTCGACCAACAACCAATCACATGAATCTCCCGCCCCTGACACACAAGCAGCGGTTTGATTGTCTAGAGCTTGTACTGGCATATGATTCGATTGGCTGACGCCTCTGCCGAGGCGTCAAAAGTTGAACATTACTCAACTTTTGCAGCGAGCCATGCCAGCTACGCTCCACGTCGCTTCCCACGATGCATTTCGGCTAAAAGTGACGTCACCCCATTCAAAGTGAATGGGGAAGCGTCAACGCACACCGCTGTGTGGACGGGCCATTACCGACGTAGATTAACGTTCCTGTAGCTTCTTATATATATATATATATATATATACACAGTGCAATAATTCTTTCATGCTAAATGAAGCTCTGTTGGATATCACTAGATCCTGTTACAGCATAATAGAAGTATATAACGATTGATGTCACATTAGCATTACTAGCGAGCCGCTAGCTGCTAACTGCATAATAACAAGCCATTACCATGCTGTCATGAGCGCACGGTGCTTTTACGTGTACGCAAATTGACGTGCTTGATGTGAACGAGCATGTTGGTTAAAGTTGCGCATGCGCTATGAGCGCACATACGGGTACTTCTCAGGCATGCCGGGTAATCTGTGACGTTTCACTCTCTCAAAAATTGGGCCATTTTATCATCATGCGCTAATGAGCAACTCTCATAGGAATGAATGAGGCCCCGCCTCCCACGCTGTATCCAGTTCTTATTATACATCCATGGTACAAACTGGATAAAACGCGGGCTTGTAGTTGTTGTTCAGGAGTTGATCTGTCTCTGCCCCTGCCCCCGCCTCGACGTAAGCGTGACGTATGTGGTGCTTTTGCTCTGGCCGGACAATTTTTTGGTGCTTGAAACCATATACATCCATACATTTTATAACATTTTATTTATATAATTAAATCGATTTTTTGTTTGTTTTATCTGAGTGTTCCAGGGTATTCTCTGAATACCTTGACGGCCCTGACGGTTCGCCACGTTTTACTGAGTGCTTATAGGCAATTTCCATCCCAGTATTCAGTTAACTATTTATTTTCTGTGCACATTACATAGACTAGCTAATATTCTACCTACTGCTTGGGACTTTGAGTCTTCAAAATGTCCAATGTCACAGACTGGGACTTACTTTAGAGTCAGTTGTATTTACATTCAGTATGACTTGTTATGATTCAATGTGAAAGAGTATACTGCTCAATAAATAATGATCACTTCACCACCTCTCTTGAAATCTTGAGAGTGAGTCAGAGGCAGAACACAGGGACAGTGGAGAGAGGTCCATTGCTGAGGTGAGTGAATAAAGGGAAATGACAGTTTAGAGTAAATTGTGATGTGGACTCTCATCCCAGAATGTTAAGGAAATCAGTGGGGATATTGAACAGGAAACATTTCAGTCAAGGGGCATCATATGACCAATATAGACAGAAGAGCAACATTTATTTGAACATTTAAGTCGATACCATTCCTAGGTGAACTTAACATCTGTATGGATGGAGTCAGATCAGTCTCAATATTAATAAATGCTCACAGAAGGATTCACAAATGTATTTTGCGATTTATATATAAATGACTCCACAACAATATCTCTCAATGCACTCACAAATATGTATTGTTGTTTATAAATGTACAAAAAATGGGCATTTAAACTGCTTTTTATTAATTCAAAGACGGCTCTGAATTAATAATCAAATATGTTTCCTTTCTTTACTACTGGATGAAATTACAAAATACACCCATCATTTCCCTCATGCTAGTATAGCCACATAAAAGTATCAAACCACCTGTTAAAATGCACATGTTAGCTAAATGAAGCTTTGCGCAAGTTCAATAAGGAAGACCCGTAAGCTCCGGCAGTGATTCCGGCACTATGTCGCTCATATATGTGTTAATCTATTATCTTTCCTTCCCAGATCACCAGTCACCCCACAAGGTAAGCAACTCAGTTCATCTCAGTATTTCATACTTCACTGGTTTTGGGGATTTCATCGGAGCGGTGCGTTCCCTCCTGAATGATTATCCTGCAAACCGGGGCCTAATCGCCAAACACCATTACATTCTCCTGTTGTACTATCATGGCAATCATTTCATTCATATGACGTGTAACAATAAATATGTAATTCTTACATCACGTCTCTCCGGTTTGAAATGAAGCTTAGCGCAAGTTCAATAAGGAAGACCTAACACGAGTCACTTACACGTCACTCTATGGCTCACTTCCCCCCTCATTAAATATGAGGGCGTCACCCCTCAGCAGCCAATAGCTGCACATGCTAAATTCCTTAAATGACTGCTCTTCCTCCCTGTCAGTTGTCATTTGCAGATGACCGCAAACAGTAGCAGTAATACTACTCCTCCTCGTGAGAAAAACAAACAGAAAAACTAGCGCAAGATGTCCAACTCGGACAATTCAGACGAACCTGGTATTGATATATTTGATCCCGGTTTGACTCCCCACAGCGGCCTATCATCGGAGGTAGACTTCCTCATCGCCCGACTCCAGCAGCAGGGCATCCCCACAGCTCCAGGCCTCACTCTCTCGCAGCTCCGAGAGCTCTCGGATCAGGTCTCCAGCACAGCTCCCCAGCCCGGGGAAGCAGCTCCCCAGAGAGACCAAGGCGAGGACGCGGCCGAGGCCGCGGAGGAAAAAGGACCAGGAAATCGAGCCCTCCAGGACCCCGTCCGCCTCCCAAGTCCACCCCTTCCCAGGCTCACCAGGCCGGGAGCGGGGTGAGTAGCGTCGCCAGCGCCCTGCAATCCCTGGATAGCTCCATAAGAGCCATCGATGCTCGCCTTCAGGCCATTGAAGACTCCGGCACAGGAGCGTCAACGTCGGTCGCACTCAGAGCAGCACTCGCTGCCCCAGTCCCGCTGGGGTTTTCAGGTCAGGGTGTTCCACGCATCCCAGCGGCAGCTCATCCTTATTCTCTGGCTTCGGCCCTCTCAGCCCCCCTGCAGGTAGGCCTTTTATTTCCCAAGCCGCCAACATCTCCACACGGCTTAGGTCAAAAATTCTCGAAGGGAAGGATGTTAACCTGCTTAGCCATATTCTTCCCTCCCCGGAGTGCGATAAAGCCATCGCCACAGGAGGAAATATCACCGCCGTCTTTAAGACCGCACACCTCAGGCTCATCAGAGACATCAGCGTAGGGCAATTTATGGTAGCTTTCGGCATCTTCCGTGACGTAATCTGCTCCGTCTACCCTGAGAGAAGAGTAGAATTAGATACATACATGGCCATTATCGGAGATATCAACCTTAGATACGGGAAATCCATCTTCTACCAGTATCACAAAAGCTTTTCTAGTAAAGCAGCGCTTCACCTAGCGCATAGCAATATCCACCTCGACTGGTCAGTGATGGACATCGAGCTGCTCGTGATGGCTACCGGCGGGCAATCCGCTATTTCCTGCAACAGCTGCGGAGCGCAGGGCTACATCGCTGCCCTCTGCCCATCAGTGCCTTTCTCCGCGCCCAGAGCCTCTCACATGCAGTATTCCGGAATCGATAGACCAAACCGTCAGTTTCTGCAGGGAGGCACACCCGAAGTCCGTATGCCCCAGGCGTAACCAAAACCTAGTAGCTCTGCGCCAGAGACCTCGTGGTGGAAAAACATTCTGAAACATCACCCCTCCACTCCCATTAACATCCCTCAGCTAGCAGCAGCGCTATCCACCCACCCAGATTCCGTGTTCGTGGACTATCTCCTATCAGGGCTCTCCCAAGGCTTCAGGGTAGGGGTCCTCTCATCTCCCACAGTTACTTTCGTAGCAAAAAATCTTCAGTCAGCCGCTAAAGAACCTAACATAGTCTCCCAGCTCATCGACAAAGAACTCCAAAAAGGATATATAATCGGTCCCTTTAGCTCCTCCCCCTTCCCAGTGTTCCGTTCAAATCCCATCGGAATAGCCACACGCAAGTACTCCGATAAGAAAAGGCTGATGTTCGATCTGTCCGCTACCCGTTCCGGCCCATTTTGCAGCGTCAATAGTATCATCCCTTCAGAGCAGTTTTCCCTTCACTATGCCTCAGTGGACAATGCAATCAAATTGATTAAGTTCACAGGGCACGGAGCGTGGCTCTCCAAAGCGGACATTACTGACGCCTTCAAAATCATTCCTATTCACCCGTCCCAGTGGAATCTGTTCGGCATTAAGTGGGAGTCCAAATTCTATTTCGCCGTTCGCCTAACCTTCGGGTGCAGAAGCAGCCCCTGCATTTTTAACTCCTTCTCGGAAGCGCTTTGCTGGATCCTGCTAAACATAGTTAGAATCCCCTCCGTCCTTTACCTACTGGACGACTTCCTCCTCATAGATCCGCCACAGCACAGCTCAGGGACCTCACTAAGCAAACTAAAACACTGCTTTCAGGAGTTAGGCGTCCCCCTCTCCAAGGAGAAAACGTTAGGTCCCAACACAAGCTTAGAGTTCTTAGGCATCACCCTCGACTCTATAGAGATGAAGGCATCTCTCCCCTCAGACAAACTGCAGCGCATCCGGGACATCACCAAATCATACTGCGAGCAACACATCATCACAAAACAACAGTTGCTCTCCCTTCTAGGACACCTCAACTTCGCCATGCGCGTCATCTGCCAGGGGCGCTCGTTCATCTCCTGCCTCCTGGACACAGCATCAGCGGTGGAAAATCTTCATGACCGCGTTCTCCTAGACGAAGGCTGCCGCTCAGACTTACGTTTCTGGTCTCTCCTGCTCGCCCACTGGAACGGAGTTACTTTTTTCTATGATGACCTTGCGTGTTCCTCCGACTCAATCAGGTTTTTCACGGATGCCGCCCCATCCGTGGGTTTTGGGGGTTTCTTTCAGGGCGAGTGGTTCGCAGGGTCCTGGCCCCCGTCATTCCCTAATCATGCCTCATCCTCCGCTCTGCACGAGATATTCCCGATCTCTGTTGCATGCCACGTATGGGGTCACCTGTGGTTCCGTAAACGCATCTCGGTGCTGTGCGACAACCAATCAGTGGTTGAAATAATCAATAAGGCGCACTCCCAGTGCAGCGACATCATGCCATTCATGAGAAGCATTACGCGTTCCTCCATAATCCACAACTTCATCATCACAGCTCGCCATATCCCCGGTCACCTCAATGTTGTCGCTGACTCCCTCTCTCGCTTTCATTTCCAGACAGCCTCTGCCCGGAAGCCAGCTCGCAACCAGTCGGAATCCCTCCACTTCATCTCCTCTCTCTGCACTAATCAAGAGTCCCCTAGCTTTGCACCTCGAGTCTGCCAGATTCTAGATGAGAAAGGGCTTAGCCGCATCCACCCTCAGATCCTATGATTTTGCATGGAGAACGTTCGCTTTCTTCTGCCGCTCAGTAAATGTTCCCCTCAAACCTGTCCTCATCTCCACCGTGTGCGCCTTTATGGGCTACTGCACCACTGATCGACACCTCAAACCCCAGTATATCCGGAGCCTCTTAGCAGGAATTCAATTTAACGTTCGCTGCTCCGATCCTAGCTTTCCCAGCCTATTCTCAAACCCTACGGTTAAACTCATCCTTAAAGGGCTGTATAAGACATTTCCCCCCGCTGCAGACCCGAGGCTCCCCATCACGCTCCCCGTTCTGCACCTCATTCTGTCCACACTCAGGAAAGGATTATTCTCCCCCTACATCGACGCACTGCTCGATTCTGTATTCCTACTAGCCTTCTACGCGCTGATCCGACCCGGTGAATTCACCACAGCTTCCCTCACGTTCGACCCCAGTCAAGACGTCTGCCTCTCCGACCTAGTCTTTAACACCAACCACTTTAGTCTTAGCCTCAAACACTCCAAATGTGGAGGAGCCTGCTCAGTCATCGCAGCTCGCATCGATTCCCCGTTCTGCCCTTTTAATTCCATGATTAAATTCCTGCGCTGCAGACCCTCCACCAATCCGTCCTCACCACTTTTTCTCATCAAAGGAAATGCCCCCCTAACGCTTCGCCTGTTCACCTTCTACCTCAAGCAAGTCCTCACTAAATCCGGCCAATCACCTACATCATACTCAGGACATTCCTTTAGGATAGGTGCAGCCACCTCGGCTGCTAATCAAGGTCTCTCCACCTCATCCCTTCAACAACTAGGACGGTGGACCTCCTCCGCCTTCGCAACCTACATTCGCCCAGACATCAGCACCGTACTGGCTTCCCAAAGATCTCTCTGACCCTAACTATGGTATTTATACATATAACTGGTGGTGGCTCATAAACACATTCACAACATGTCTCACTAAGGTTCCTGATATTCAAAACTGCATTCCTGTCCTAATTCCGCGGGCCCCGCCCACAGGGAATAATGTCTCGTCTCACGCTGCAACTACATGTAACAGGCTTCATCTCCGGCACACAGGTATTTCATTCCCAGGCCTTGCTCAAACGTATCAGTGTAAAATGTATTTCCTGCAGTCAGGCGTGGACTCGGGCCACCGTACACCCCCGTGGCAGTTACAAAACAAAGAAAATAAAGAAAGAGTAAAGAAGGAAAAGAAAGAGATATCCTGTGAAGTCAGGCGTGGACTCAGGCCACCGTACACTCCGGTGTCAGTTACAAAACAAAGGAAAAAAAGAAAGAGAAAAGAGTAAAGAAAAAGATATATATATATATACATATATAGCCTGCGAAGTCAGGCGTGGCGGAAGGCCACCGAACACTTCGGTGTCGTAGCTTCGGGCTACCGTACACTTCGGTGTCGTGGACGTTGGGCCACCGTTACAAAACGAAACCGCTCGCTCCTCGGCGTAGTCAAGCCCTGCTGGCCAGGAATGCGACCCGCAGGTCGTTTTCAGGTAAGACCGGCACTGATTTCGGCTGTCAGAGTCTCAGCATGACCCGTAAGCTCCGGCAGTGATTCCGGCACTATGTCGCTCATATCTGTGTTAATCTATTATCTTTCCTTCCCAGATCACCAGTCACCCCACAAGGTAAGCAACTCAGTTCATCTCAGTATTTCATACTTCACTGGTTTTGGGGATTTCATCGGAGCGGTGCTTTCCCTCCTGAATGATTATCCTGCAAACCGGGGCCTAATCGCCAAACACCATTACATTCTCCTGTTGTACTATCATGGCAATCATTTCATTCATATGACGTGTAACAATAAATATGTAATTCTTACATCACGTCTCTCCGGTTTGAAATGAAGCTTAGCGCAAGTTCAATAAGGAAGACCTAACACGAGTCACTTACACGTCACTCTATGGCTCACTTCCCCCCTCATTAAATATGAGGGCGTCACCCCTCAGCAGCCAATAGCCGCACATGCTAAATTCCTTAAATGACTGCTCTTCCTCCCTGTCAGTTGTCATTTGCAGATGACCGCAAACAGTAGCAGTAATACTACTCCTCCTCGTGAGAAAAACAAACAGAAAAACTAGCGCAAGATGTCCAACTCGGACAATTCAGACGAACCTGGTATTGATATATTTGATCCCGGTTTGACTCCCCACAGCGGCCTATCATCGGAGGTAGACTTCCTCATCGCCCGACTCCAGCAGCAGGGCATCCCCACAGCTCCAGGCCTCACTCTCTCGCAGCTCCGAGAGCTCTCGGATCAGGTCTCCAGCACAGCTCCCCAGCCCGGGGAAGCAGCTCCCCAGAGAGACCAAGGCGAGGACGCGGCCGAGGCCGCGGAGGAAAAAGGACCAGGAAATCGAGCCCTCCAGGACCCCGTCCGCCTCCCAAGTCCACCCCTTCCCAGGCTCACCAGGCCGGGAGCGGGGTGAGTAGCGTCGCCAGCGCCCTGCAATCCCTGGATAGCTCCATAAGAGCCATCGATGCTCGCCTTCAGGCCATTGAAGACTCCGGCACAGGAGCGTCAACGTCGGTCGCACTCAGAGCAGCGCTCGCTGCCCCAGTCCCGCTGGGGTTTTCAGGTCAGGGTGTTCCACGCATCCCAGCGGCAGCTCATCCTTATTCTCTGGCTTCGGCCCTCCCAGCCCCCCTGCAGGTAGGCCTTTTATTTCCCAAGCCGCCAACATCTCCACACGGCTTAGGTCAAAAATTCTCGAAGGGAAGGATGTTAACCTGCTTAGCCATATTCTTCCCTCCCCGGAGTGCGATAAAGCCATCGCCACAGGAGGAAATATCACCGCCGTCTTTAAGACCGCACACCTCAGGCTCATCAGAGACATCAGCGTAGGGCAATTTATGGTAGCTTTCGGCATCTTCCGTGACGTAATCTGCTCCGTCTACCCTGAGAGAAGAGTAGAATTAGATACATACATGGCCATTATCGGAGATATCAACCTTAGATACGGGAAATCCATCTTCTACCAGTATCACAAAAGCTTTTCTAGTAAGGCAGCGCTTCACCTAGCGCATAGCAATATCCACCTCGACTGGTCAGTGATGGACATCGAGCTGCTCGTGATGGCTACCGGCGGGCAATCCGCTATTTCCTGCAACAGCTGCGGAGCGCAGGGCCACATCGCTGCCCTCTGCCCATCAGTGCCTTTCTCCGCGCCCAGAGCCTCTCACATGCAGTATTCCGGAATCGATAGACCAAACCGTCAGTTTCTGCAGGGAGGCACACCCGAAGTCCGTATGCCCCAGGCGTAACCAAAACCTAGTAGCTCTGCGCCAGAGACCTCGTGGTGGAAAAACATTCTGAAACATCACCCCTCCACTCCCATTAACATCCCTCAGCTAGCAGCAGCGCTATCCACCCACCCAGATTCCGTGTTCGTGGACTATCTCCTATCAGGGCTCTCCCAAGGCTTCAGGGTAGGGGTCCTCTCATCTCCCACAGTTACTTTCGTAGCAAAAAATCTTCAGTCAGCCGCTAAAGAACCTAACATAGTCTCCCAGCTCATCGACAAAGAACTCCAAAAAGGATATATAATCGGTCCCTTTAGCTCCTCCCCCTTCCCAGTGTTCCGTTCAAATCCCATCGGAATAGCCACACGCAAGTACTCCGATAAGAAAAGGCTGATGTTCGATCTGTCCGCTACCCGTTCCGGCCCATTTTGCAGCGTCAATAGTATCATCCCTTCAGAGCAGTTTTCCCTTCACTATGCCTCAGTGGACAATGCAATCAAATTGATTAAGTTCACAGGGCACGGAGCGTGGCTCTCCAAAGCGGACATTACTGACGCCTTCAAAATCATTCCTATTCACCCGTCCCAGTGGAATCTGTTCGGCATTAAGTGGGAGTCCAAATTCTATTTCGCCGTTCGCCTAACCTTCGGGTGCAGAAGCAGCCCCTGCATTTTTAACTCCTTCTCGGAAGTGCTTTGCTGGATCCTGCTAAACATAGTTAGAATCCCCTCCGTCCTTTACCTACTGGACGACTTCCTCCTCATAGATCCGCCACAGCACAGCTCAGGGACCTCACTAAGCAAACTAAAACACTGCTTTCAGGAGTTAGGCGTCCCCCTCTCCAAGGAGAAAACGTTAGGTCCCAACACAAGCTTAGAGTTCTTAGGCATCACCCTCGACTCTATAGAGATGAAGGCATCTCTCCCCTCAGACAAACTGCAGCGCATCCGGGACATCACCAAATCATACTGCGAGCAACACATCATCACAAAACAACAGTTGCTCTCCCTTCTAGGACACCTCAACTTCGCCATGCGCGTCATCTGCCAGGGGCGCACGTTCATCTCCTGCCTCCTGGACACAGCATCAGCGGTCGAAAATCTTCATGACCGCGTTCTCCTAGACGAAGGCTGCCGCTCAGACTTACGTTTCTGGTCTCTCCTGCTCGCCCACTGGAACGGAGTTACTTTTTTCTATGATGACCTTGCGTGTTCCTTTTATGGGCTACTGCACCACTGATCGACACCTCAAACCCCAGTATATCCGGAGCCTCTTAGCAGGAATTCAATTTAACGTTCGCTGCTCCGATCCTAGCTTTCCCAGCCTATTCTCAAACCCTACGGTTAAACTCATCCTTAAAGGGCTGTATAAGACATTTCCCCCCGCTGCAGACCCGAGGCTCCCCATCACGCTCCCCGTTCTGCACCTCATGCTGTCCACACTCAGGAAAGGATTATTCTCCCCCTACATCGACGCACTGCTCGATTCTGTATTCCTACTAGCCTTCTACGCGCTGATCCGACCCGGTGAATTCACCACGGCTTCCCTCACGTTCGACCCCAGTCAAGACGTCTGCCTCTCCGACCTAGTCTTTAACACCAACCACTTTAGTCTTAGCCTCAAACACTCCAAATGTGGAGGAGCCTGCTCAGTCATCGCAGCTCGCATCGATTCCCCGTTCTGCCCTTTTAATTCCATGATTAAATTCCTGCGCTGCAGACCCTCCACCAATCCGTCCTCACCACTTTTTCTCATCAAAGGAAATGCCCCCCTAACGCTTCGCCTGTTCACCTTCTACCTCAAGCAAGTCCTCACTAAATCCGGCCAATCACCTACATCATACTCAGGACATTCCTTTAGGATAGGTGCAGCCACCTCGGCTGCTAATCAAGGTCTCTCCACCTCATCCCTTCAACAACTAGGACGGTGGACCTCCTCCGCCTTCGCAACCTACATTCGCCCAGACATCAGCACCGTACTGGCTTCCCAAAGATCTCTCGGACCCTAACTATGGTATTTATACATATAACTGGTGGTGGCTCATAAACACATTCACAACATGTCTCACTAAGGTTCCTGATATTCAAAACTGCATTCCTGTCCTAATTCCGCGGGCCCCGCCCACAGGGAATAATGTCTCGTCTCACGCTGCAACTACATGTAACAGGCTTCATCTCCGGCACACAGGTATTTCATTCCCAGGCCTTGCTCAAACGTATCAGTGTAAAATGTATTTCCTGCAGTCAGACGTGGACTCGGGCCACCGTACACCCCCGTGGCAGTTACAAAACAAAGAAAATAAAGAAAGAGTAAAGAAGGAAAAGAAAGAGATATCCTGTGAAGTCAGGCGTGGACTCAGGCCACCGTACACTCCGGTGTCAGTTACAAAACAAAGGAAAAAAAGAAAGAGAAAAGAGTAAAGAAAAAGATATATATATATATACATATATAGCCTGCGAAGTCAGGCGTGGTGGAAGGCCACCGAACACTTCGGTGTCGTAGCTTCGGGCTACCGTACACTTCGGTGTCGTGGACGTTGGGCCACCGTTACAAAACGAAACCGCTCGCTCCTCGGCGTAGTCAAGCCCTGCTGGCCAGGAATGCGACCCGCAGGTCGTTTTCAGGTAAGACCGGCACTGATTTCGGCTGTCAGAGTCTCAGCATGACCCGTAAGCTCCGGCAGTGATTCCGGCACTATGTCGCTCATATCTGTGTTAATCTATTATCTTTCCTTCCCAGATCACCAGTCACCCCACAAGGTAAGCAACTCAGTTCATCTCAGTATTTCATACTTCACTGGTTTTGGGGATTTCATCGGAGCGGTGCTTTCCCTCCTGAATGATTATCCTGCAAACCGGGGCCTAATCGCCAAACACCATTACATTCTCCTGTTGTATTATCATGGCAATCATTTCATTCATATGACGTGTAACAATAAATATGTAATTCTTACATCACGTCTCTCCGGTTTGAAATGAAGCTTAGCGCAAGTTCAATAAGGAAGACCTAACACGAGTCACTTACACGTCACTCTATGGCTCCCTTCCCCCCTCATTAAATATGAGGGCGTCACCCCTCAGCAGCCAATAGCTGCACATGCTAAATTCCTTAAATGACTGCTCTTCCTCCCTGTCAGTTGTCATTTGCAGATGACCGCAACCCGCCTCCACCCCTCTCGCCTCCAGTCTCCTCCAGGACAAAGCTAAACCTTCCTTCTTCAGACCGGTCTCACCTACTCAGCACCACCACCAGTGTCTAGACCCCGGGGATTTCATTGGAGCGGTGCTTTCCCTCCTGAATGATTATCCTGCAAACCGGGGCCTAATCGCCAAACACCATTACATTCTCCTGTTGTATTATCATGGCAATCATTTCATTCATATGACGTGTAACAATAAATATGTAATTCTTACATCACGTCTCTCCGGTTTGAACTAACATTGACTGAGCAAGTTGATGTAAGTGCTGTTTCTCTGGCCGTTACTGTGGGTTACCTTTGTGTAGACTGAATAGAACATCTGTGATCTATTAATATCCCTCCTACCATGCATATTTCATGTGTTTTTGCAGCTATTCCTCAAATCTGCTATGGTGAGTCATGTAGTCGTACATTTAGATGTCACTACATACCTTGGCAAATCAGGATCCATTTCCTGCACAAATTACTGCTCATGTTTAATTCACGGCCAATACATACATTGTAATTTGCCCATACTAAATTATGAAAGTAAAACGTGATAAATGATTTGGAAGCATTAGTTATGTGACTTCATCAAACTGAATATTTGAATGCAGAACATAAACTGCACACTTGGCCATGATAATACCTAAGACTAATTACTCCCACTCCCACAATATATTTGCCAAGACAGTACAACATAAAGTATTATCAATTGCACTGTTCAACCAATCAGTGCAGTGAATGATTCAACTGAGGTAAAAGGCAGTACAAAAACACAGTAAATGAAAAGTGCACACAGTATTATTAGAATATGAACTTAACCCGTTCAGTTCCCTGTCCATTTCAGTCAACATGACTTTTCTGGGATTTCTAGATCTATGATCGTTGTGATTGGACTCCTGCGAAATGAACACACATTTTTGATTGGATGTCTATAAGCCAATCAAAGTTTGTCACATCATTTAAAGTGGCCTGCATTGGAGCTATGCCCCCTTTTTAAAGCAAGCATGGCGGACCATGCTGAAAGGAAAAGGACTAAGGTATGTTTTATTCATCATTAAATTACATAGTTTTTGTTGAAAACTGTTTCACTGCTTAAAAAAGTGAATATATCATATGAGATATGTATAGCATTTGCAAGCATTTACTCAGCCAATGAAGATTAGCCGGCTCAAAAAATCTGACAAAATGCTGCATTCTTCATCCAGTTCATGGGGCAGCATGGTACCTCATTAGTGGACCCTAACGGAGCCTACACACGGCGGCGTGCGTTGCCGCTTGGCGGTGGGCGTGTCTTGAGCTTGGGGAGCCAACGCGAGCAACGCGACCAACAACCAATCACATGAATGTCCCGCCCTGGACATACAAAGCAAAGCATTCATGCTACATCCATGCTGGCTAAATATACTGTCTATGCTTGCTAGCTGTCCATTCAAACGAAGTACACTGGATATAAACTCCCCAAAACAGGCGAAAACCTACCAGTTTCACCCACTGTCTCTGCCACCTCCCCCCATGCCTGGCTCCTCCGGTTTGTATCCCTGTATGTAAAGAGGGACTGGTCATATAATACCGGATGATTCCCTACCGCCACGATCATTTTCTCCTCCATTTTTTGACATATGGGAAATAACTGCGGTCTGGCTCTCCCAACATACACACGGTTTGATTGGCTAGCGCTTGTACTGTCAGATTTGCATATGCGGGATTTGATTGGCTGACGCCTCCGTCGAGGCGGCAAAAGTAGAACATTGCTCTACTTTTGCAGCGAGCACCGCGAGAGAAGCTACGCTTTGCTCCCACAATGCAATTCGGCGAATCGTGACGTCACCCCCAGTGGCGGCCGGCCCATAGGGGCGCCGCCCCACCTCTTGCCAGATACAAAATAAAAAATAAAAAAAAATATTAAATAAAAAAAATATATTTAAAAAATATATATTTAAAAAATATATATATTTTATATTTTAATTTTTAATGAACAAGGTAAATATCATACAATTGGTATCACAAAAATGTATAATCTACAATACAATCTCGTTTAAAATTGTGTTACGATAAGTCACCTGTTTCCTGCCTGGCCTTGCCCATGGCATTAGTTTATCATTACCGGGCAGAGCCCCCGAGCGAAACAGCAGCAACCAGCAGGTTGCAAAAGTCTCAATAGTAAACTGTGCCGCCGAAACATAATTTCAGCCAATCAGCGCCGTCAAATATTTTGGTCACGTGGGCGCTCACGTTGATGCCCATGTTGCTTACGTGCGTTGACGTGAGTTGTTTTTTAGACTCGTGAGTGACCAAGGTGACGCAGTATTTGGATGAGAATGGTGTGAGTCGCCGGAACCTCGGTCCGCCCAAGAGCTACTCTCCAATCCTTTTGAAAGGAGAAGTTTGGGAGATAAATTGATACTTAAAAAGAGTCACGTGGGCGCTCACGTTGATGCCCATGTTGCTTACGTGCGTTGACGTGAGTTGTTTTTTAGACTCGTGAGTGACCAAGGTGACGCAGTATTTGGATGAGAATGGTGTGAGTCGCCGGAACCTCGGTCCGCCCAAGAGCTACTCTCCAATCCTTTTGAAAGGAGAAGTTTGGGAGATAAATTGATACTTAAAAAGACCTTGGACCGGACCAACCCGATTTGTATATATCACAGCAAGCTCGTGAAAAAGACAAAACGTAACAAGGCTTCTCACATGGCTAGCTGGATGCAAACAGGTAAATGCTATCTTTTGTTTCACATGCTTGCTCTTCAAACAGCCGGGGACAGATACGATCTGTTCAGAAACTAGACAAAAGTTAAACAAGTACAAACCACAGACTGTCTGTGTCATGGAGAATACAGTCGCTGGTTTATCTATGTCCGTAGGCCGTTGTTGTGAGTGTGGACGGTCGGAGCATATATAGCGTTAGCTTAGCCAAGCTCCATTCAGGGAACAAGCATTCTAAAAGGTTTTTCGCCTGCCGTCTGTCTGCAGACTTGTCAAAGCATTGATTCATGGTTTTTACTAACCGGTATCAGTATGTTGTTACGTCGGCATCATTTAGAAACGTGTATTACAATTTAATCACGGTAAAATATGTTCATGTTGTTGTAGCTCCCGAGCCAGCGCGTCTTGTTTGAATGATGCGAGTAAACACAGCTGGCAGCTGTGGTGAAACTCGAGCGACTAGAGCGATGCGATAGGAGCGTTTAGAGCGAAGCGAATATTCGCATCGCGTCCGGTCTGAACGCAGCATTAAAGCGAGCTCCGCGCTGCACTGGAAACGCGCCATTACATCACCAGAAGTCCTAATTTAATTTTTTTACTCACTCTATCAATAGCCCCACCAAAAATATTTTCCACCAGCCGCCACTGGTCACCCCATTCAAAGTGAATGGGCAGAAGCGTTGAAGCGGCAACGCACGCCGCCGTGTGTAGGGGCCGTAACTAACACACACCAACCATTTTATATATTTCTACCTCTAATATAACTCTATTCCCTTCTGTTTTGAACAATGACTCCACTGACCTGCTGCAAAAAGATCAGGCTGACAACTTGCCAAGCACGGGTCTGATTACCAGCCACTGTGCATACAAATAAGTCAGCCAGGGTCAGAGACTCCTTCACCCATTAATAGTGGAAAGGGAGCTAACCTCATGTTGTGCCTGTCAATCCTTAGCTGCCAGGTTCACAGGTATGACCAATGCAGTGAACGCTCTCAGTTTCAGTGCCCAGTGTTAAACACAATGTGACAGTGTAACGGTACATCCACACAGCAGCTTTGAAAAAATCTTGAAAATCTTGGAGCTGGGCGTGTCTGAAAACTTGGGGATTGTTTGCGAGCAACGCGACCAACAACCAATCACATGAATCTCCCGCCCCCGACATACAAAGCAAAAAAACCCGGGGATTTTATGCGAGCAATATATAAACTCCCCAAACAGGCGAAAACCTACCAGTTTCAGCCACTGTCTCTGCCACCTCCCTCCATGCCTGGTTCCTCCGTTTTGTATCCCGGTAAATAGTCTGGTCGTAAAGAACCGGGTGATTTGCTACCGTAATTTCTCGTTTGGAATATGAGGAAATGAACTGCGGTCTGTCTCTCCCTGCTTACACGTGGTTTGATTGGCTAGCGCTTGTACTGTCAGATTTGCATAAACAGGATTTGATTGGCTGACGCTTCCAGCTCAGCTTCAAAAGTTGAACATTGCTCAACTTTTGAATCCTGAAAATCCTGGAAATCTTCGCTTCGCTCCCCCACAATGCAGTTCGGCAAAAAGCGAGGCAAAGTGACGTCATCCCCATTCAAAGTCAATGGGCAGAGAAGCGTTGGAAGCGTTGGAAGATTTGTTTAAAGCTGCTGTGTGGACGTACAGTAAGCGTAAACCATCAGCATTATCCCAGAATTTAGTTAACATTGGAAATATACCCAGACAAGTCCAACAGATGACACTAAATCCGTACGCTCCACTTACTGTAATCTGGTCACTGATTAAATTAGGCGAAGATTATTACAGTATAAATTCAAAGAAATATAGTTCATTTGTCTTTTAAATCTCTTACTGTACATGCCTTTACATCTATTTGTAACTTACCTTAAAATGAGAGTGCTGATTCTGATTTGGACTGTCAGCAGGACTGTCAGTTTTTGAAACTGACAGTTTTTTAAACTGATCTGAATTCATTATTTAAAAAAATGTGTTTCATTTTATGATTAAGGTTTGTTTAGTTCTACTCGACTGTTCTGGTTACTGTTAAGAAAACCAAAACCTTGACTGTCGGTTGGGAAAAGGAAACCAACAAGCCCCATTCATCCACCTAGACCTGCAAGTGTTCTTTAATAATGGCAAATGTCCTCCTCTGTTGCCCTGTCATAATTACTAAGGCTGCTAGAGTGCTGTGAAAATAATGCATTTACAGGGAACTGCTATTACAACTGACGTTTTAAAAAAAAAAAAGCTGAATTGTTGTAAACACAAAAAGAGGTGGTTAACCTGCCAACTGAGCCTTTGTCTGAATGACAAGAACATGCCCTATAGAACCAGAATAACTTTTTATTATTTAGGAACACGTTTTGACCCTTCCTTTCCTGGGACAATGAGGATTAACACAAATAGAGAAATCCGCCATGGGTGAATGTTTGCGGAATTGTTAAATGTCAAGGGTGATGGAGGCTCTAATCATCTGCATTTCGACAGTGAGGTCATGACACACCTTGCAATGGTCATGTCAAACTTTTCGGTGTGAGATCCAAAGTCAAAGGTGTAAAATTAAACAAATTTCGCAAGCTGGCACAGATTCTTGCCCAAGCGCCCCAGGTTGTGAGTGGCCTTTGCTGACTGTGCTGCCAGGCAGATTGGGTCTCCTACTCCCTGACGAACAAGCCAGGCCTAGCAAAAATGAACAGCTAATTGCAGAAGAGGTGTTCCATAGTGCAAAACATTGATTATTTTAAATGAATATGACCTCTCAGATGTCACCCAGACTCCAAAAGTGTCACCCATAGTCCGCAGTCAGCAGCAACAGCTACAGCTTGAGGCATTCAAAATTGTTTAAATGAAGCTGGTTCCTCTGAGGAGAAGGAGCCCAGCAGGCTGTGCATTTCCAGATGTTCCTTTACCCCATGAGACACAGGCTCAGCACTGTGACACTCAAAGCATTGCTCATGGGAAATGAAAACAGTGGTCTGACGGCATCACATCAAACAAAGCCACCCTTGAATAAGTAATCATCGCAACAAATTAAGCTATGTACGAGACCAATTTATACACACAACAAATAAACAACACTACTGTATGTGTAAAGAAGGCTGCACCAGGCAGCCTACCGTGCCTGGAAGTGGGATCACTACATTTGAAATGTGATTATTACATTACATGTCACTTTTTAGACGCTTTTTTCCAAAGCGACTTACAATACTGAGGGCAATCCCCACAGGAGCAATTTGGGGTGAAGTATCTTGCTCAGGGACACAACGACATGCTGACTGCAGTGGGGTTTGAACCTGTGACCCACTGATCCCAACACCAAGGCTCTATCCACTGCGCCACACGCCTCATTATGATTATGTGTTGCACAGCCAGAAACTGCATTGGGAAATACATGTTTTTCAATTACTTTGGCACAATTCTATGGAGCCCTGGAGAAAAGACAAAGAAATGTATACATCAAGGCTGCAATTGACTAATTTGTGTGCAAAAGATATAATTTATTACATTAATTTAATGAAATCATTACCATGTTTTGATTAATGTGTGCACACAAGATAGTAATTTGTAGCCTCAGTCCAATTAATTAATTCCCTATGGAGTTCCAGATGACATTCTGGCCAGCCTCGTTAAAAAAAGATGATGGCAGCCATTACCCGATGTTTAGGATGGAGACAGCGGCTAAAAGAACAGGCGGTCCTGAGGGAGTTGTAAGCCGAGCAAGAAGTTTTTAATCTTTCACCAGTTTTTTTTCGAGCTGCATGAACCATTTCCAATGTCATTCTCCAACACCTGTTTTTTTGCAGAATAATCAGAGTAATTACTAAGCCAAATGACATGTTTGATGTGCACGGGGAGAGCTGTGGTTAATTTACAACATTATGATGCTGCCTGCATAAAACATAACTTACAGGTCTGTGGGTCATTGCGTCATTGCGTCTGCATGGCATAGCAGCAGGCTGCGGAGGGCTGGCTTTTGTACATACACTTATCCGGTGATGAAAAATGACCAAATTGTGGAATTAAATGTTAATTTGAGGCCACAGATTACCTTTTATATATATCTTCTTAAAATAAATTATATAGATATATTTTCACCTTCTTGTATCACTCACAGGGGTAGACCATATTACCAGGTCTCACAGTGGCAGTGGTTTTTCTAATACAGTTAATGTATGTCTGAAATACATATTAGGAATACATGAGGTAACCAGTACAGAATACATACAGTAATTGTATGCTATTCAATTATATATCTTGCAAATGATGTGCATTGTTCTTCATAAAACAGTGTTTACATCCTGCGTGATATGATTGCATGAGTCAGTTTTTGATTAAATTGTTTATGCCACTCTACAGCCTTTGGTGTTGGTCACATACATTTTCTTACAGTACATTTTTGCAGATGAACAGTTGGTTCAGACTGAAAGTGGGTCCATTCATTAATGTGGGCACGCACAGTGAACATGGGGAAAGTCAGTGCAATATGTACCTGCGGTCGATCTCTATGTAATGGAGTCATAATCATTGCATCCCTGGTCATAAATCTCAATCAGAGGGGGACTGTTGCACACTCTAACAGTACAGTACGTATCAAGGTGGATGGATAATGACGTAATGAATCATGGAGAGGTGATAATGATGATGAAAATGATGGTGACAGCAAAGGTGATGATGATGATGATGACGACTACGGAGCTTGTTTATTGAATCACAGTAACGCACTAACATATTACTGACTGAGCTTTCTTGAGTCACACGCAGTATTTTCAACTGATTTATTAGGAAAACATTTTACAGTAAGTTGAAGGCTTAATAGTGTATTTTCTTGAATGAAATCCAGAAAAGGAAGAGGTTAAATTAACAGACAGTCACCAAAAGAAATATTTGACCATTGTTAGCATATAATGTAAAAACTCTGAATCTCTGTGTGTGTGTGTGTGTGTGTGTGTGTGTGTGTGTGTGTGTGTGTGTGTGTGTGTGTGTGTGTGTGTGTGTGTGTGTGTGTGTGTGTGTGTGTGTGTGTGTGTGTGTGTGTGTGTGTGTGTTTAATGAGGTGTTGTAGTAATCAAGCAGCATATGGTGAGGGCCGTATTGCAAGCACTGTTAAGAGGAACGTGAAGCAGCCGCAAGCTGATTTAGATTAGCCCACTTAGGAAGGAAAAGGCAATGCTTACTAATTTCTCTTAAACTCTTAACCCATAGGGGTTAGTTAGTCTGCTGCATCCATTCAAGGTACTAAACAGCACCAAGACTCAATAGTAACATATACTATATAAAAGGGAAGTACCACAGTAAATGTATCCAGTCTCCATTAACTTTGATGTTAGTTTGGTCTGTCCATGTTCCACAGCAGCGTTTAATTGTGCATTTATGGACATGGGTTGCTGTGTGTTACGATGCAGAACTGCTCAAAACCGCCTTAGGCAAAGACACATATTGTGATTGTGGGCAAATTAGAAATACCATTTGGCTGTCACGCCTGATAAGACTAAATTTGACCGAGCTGTTCTAGTCTGGGTGAGTTGATGTGGACTGTCGAAAGACGAAATCATACAGTGTTGAAGGATTATAATCAGGGTTGCCTGTCATTTATGTTCAAATAATTTTAAACATGTTTTATATTTTTTACACAACTATAAAAAAAATATTAAGAGTATGTTTATGTTAGCAGATCTATGTTTAGGCATGGCATTGCTTTCAGCAAGACATATATTATACCAACACGTTCTCACTCCCATCCCGTCATATATTGACGGACGGTCAGGGCCCCTCCCCGTCGCTATATTACGTACAGGGTACCCCTTGCCCGTCAGGCTTCTACGGGCAGGGCATCCCATAGACCTTCATTGCGGACAGCGGACCCCTTGACCGTCAGGCTTCTACGGGCAGGGCGTCCCATAGACCTTCATAATGCCTATTTTAAGGTTCATTTGGCCATTTGATGTGATTTTATGCGAGTAATGAGTTTTTATTTCTGATTATTTGTGCAGTACATGTACATGATGTTTAGTTTGCTAGTTATGACGAAGATTACTTCATGAATGTGTACACATTCATGGTTGCTAAGGTGGTTGCTATGGATGCTGCAACAGCTCCCAGACCACGTGATCAACAACAATGGCCAACCTTCGTGTTATTCTCGGTGGAAAATGCCTATTTTAAGGTTCATTTGGACATTAAAATGTGTTTTGATGTCATTTTATGCGAGTAATGAGTTTTTATTTCTGATTATTTGTGCAGTACATGTACATGCCCTTAGCAAAAAAATCTATAGAATACTATAGAAAAATCTATGGACAAATTCTATAGAAAATTTCTATAGAATAATACAGGATTTTTGCGGATATACTATAGAAATTGCCTACGTGTTTTACTATAGATTCTGGGAAATAATCTATAGAAAAATCTATGGACAAATTCTATAGAAAATTTCTGTAGAATACTACAGGATTTTTGCGGATATACTATAGAAATTGCCTACGTGTTTTACTATAGATTCTGGGAAATAATCTATAGAATACTATAGTATAGAAAATATACACTGTAGATGGTTTTTTTGTAGAAAATAGTCTATAGAATCCTATAGAAAACCCCATGGATGCTTTCTATAGAACTGTTCTGGAGAATACCATAGAATTTGTGACCTATATTCCATATAGGTCACAAATTGATGTTTCTATAGAATTTCTGTAGAATATACTGCAGAATATTGGCAAATATTCTATAGAATTTACCTATGGATTTTACTATAGATTCTGCAAAATAATCTATAGAACATTGCTATTGTTTTCTATAAAATGGTTCTGCAGAATTTATAACATTAATTTACGGGAATTGTCCTTAAATATTTTACAGGTTTTACAGATGTATCTGCTCTTTTTACAGTCAATAACGTTTAATAAAAGTACAGCACTAAAACTTCTATGGGCAAAAAAAATGGGAAAAACGGTCAAATGACTGGCAGCAGGCTGCCAAACAAAAACCATAAAATTAAAGTAAAAATACTTTAACTGAAATAAAGTGCAAAAGCAATTAGTATACAGAAATTGTCCTTACATATTTTAGAAGAAACTTTCCTCTCTTTTCAAAATCCATTGTCTTAAAATGTTACATTAAAATACCTTAAATAAAGTTCTGATGAGAAAAACAGTTTTTTACATTTTCTTTTATTAGATTTGTATGATCAAACACTAAAATAAATACAGAACCTAAAGAGCTAGAATACTGTTATTTTACAGCTTTTTCTAACATATTCCAATCAAACAGGTTCAACAAAATGACATCACAAAATGTTCTGTAGGAAACAATTACTCTGAAAACTTAAAAATATTTGTAAAATTATAGTACAACTAATGAATACAGCATTTCATATTTAAACATCATACTTATAAACAGTAGAAACAAAAAGTAAGTTGAATTTTTTAAGATTACTTTGAAACATTCAACTGAAAATAACAGAAATGGCAAAATGGCGACATATGTTCACATTGTCAATGTGAAGGAGCAGTGTGCAGGATTTAGTACGTCTAACAATGGGGATGTAGGTTCCAACCAATGGATAACTTGTTCACTCACCCTCCTATCCCAAGTTTGTAGGATAATGTATATTGGCTGCAAAAAACTTGAGGCCCAATCATGTTTCCTCTGTCCATTCTGTGCTACTGTAGACGTGGCAGTGCAACCTAGAGGACAAAAAGATCAGAATTAGAAACGGGTTTATTGCCAGGTATGTTCACACGTATGAGGAGGTGTCGTACATACAAATAAAAAAATGTAAAAACTACAGAGATAGCGAACTATATTAAGAAATAGAATGCAATAAATTATAGAATATAAAATATTGGCAGTAAGCAATATTTAAACATTGCATTATTTACCATCCTGTGATCTCCATGCAGAGTCTGCGTTGTGGCTGAGGTAAAGTGTCAGTGGGGGGGGCGGGCCTTGTTGAGGTGCCGAGAGGTTCTGGTCCTGATGGAGAGAGGTTTTGGTCCTTATGGAGAGAGGTTCTGGTCCTGATGGAGAGAGGTTCTGGTCCTGATGGAGAGAGGTGTTGGTCCTGATGGAGAGAGGTGTTGGTCCTGATGGAGAGAGGTTCTGGTCCTGATGGAGAGAGGTTCTGGTCCTGATGGAGAGAGGTTCTGGTCCTGATGGAGAGAGGTGTTGGTCCTGATGGAGAGAGGTGTTGGTCCTGATGGAGAGAGGTTCTGGTCCTGATGAAGAGAGGTTCTGGTCCTGATGGAGAGAGGTTTTGGTCCTGATGGAGAGAGGTTCTGGTCCTTATGGAGAGAGGTTCTGGTCCTGATGGAGAGAGGTGTTGGTCCTGATGGAGAGAGGTTCTGGTCCTGATGGTGCGCAGCCTCCAGCCAGAGGGTTGTGTTGAAGGCAGAGCTGAAGTCCACAAACAGGATCCTGGCATAGGTTCCTGCTGTGTCCAGGTGCTGGAGGAGGAAGTGAAGTGATAACTATTAGTAAACCATAATGATGGATGTTATTATCAGGGCATTGATTATTTCATAAGTTTAGAAGGGGGGAACATAGTCTAACAACAGTTAGCTTTTGTTAATTTTACCTCGAGACAAAACTTGTGAGACTTGTTTCTGAAATCCCTTTCTCTTAAAGTGAATAAATAAAAAATAAAACAATGGAGGTGACCCTAAAACTAACCACTGGATTGCTTGTCTAACATGACCTAGTCCATAAGTGAGGTAAGGGTGGGAACAATCAAACACACCCTCCCAGGCACTACGTGTTAGCGAAGTACAACTGGGATTTCGAAGAGGAAGATATGCTTGCTCAATTCTTAATAATAAAGAAAAACCAACAAATTGAGCACTTGAGTTTTCATTAGCAGCGCCTAGCTACAGCTGTGGAGCTTCGGTCAATACCACTAATGCCCCTTTCACACCAGCGCCTTTTCAGCTCCGGCTCGGAGCTAGAGCCTGAAAAGCGCCGGGTTTTCCTGTTCACACCGCAGCGGCGCCGGCTCTTAGCTCCGGAATCCGCTTCATTTTCAGCTCCAAAAAATTGTCGGTCCAGAGGCAAGAGCTTTGGAGCTAAGAGGCGACGTCGCTTACGTCTCTCTTACGTCGAGGCGTGCAGGAAACTAAACCCACCTCCCCTAAACATGGGTCGACTGTTATGCCTGCCTACAAGCAGTAGTGCCTATAAACACACTTTATAAAGTCAGGCAACACTAACCAGGTTTCGTGTGATTCTGTTTATTTGTACCTTACTTTGACCATCCGTTCACTGTTATCGATCATTGTGGAGAGAGGCAGACGTGTTGTTTTGTATTATTGCAGCTATCGGATGCAAGTAGTCAGTTTAGCTTCGGTTGCTATGCTAACATCACCCGTTTTATACCAGAGAAACTTTCATAACAGCGTTGTGATACCAACAGTGTCAATTCAGACTGACACACATTCACTTAGGCTAAGGGGAACTGGGGATATGCATCAGCTGCTTGTGTGAGTCGGACAGTGAATACTTTAGAGCGGCCGCTGCAGTGTGAGCTAACCGGGAGCTAACGGGAGAATAAACTCCCGTGGAAGAGCAGCACTGCAGCGGTCGGTAAATTCTGCAGAAACACATTAATAAACAATGAACCACGGCACTCTGGAGCAAAGTATAAGGTTGGAGAAGTCGTTATTCAATTTATTCTGGCTTCGTGTGATTAAAAGCAACACGATCATCGACCCGACGCAGTTGTTGTTGTGAGCGCCGTAATGGCTGCCGTTGGGGAGCAAATCAGCGATGTAAACGGTGACGTCATGACGCAGCAGGGGCAGCTCTGGAGCGCCAGTGGGCGGTGTGAACAGAGCGGGAGCTGAAAAGGGAAACCGGAGCTGAACCAGAAAAGCTCCCGCTCGGAGCTAGAAACTGAAAAGCGCTGGTGTGAAAGGCGCATAACAGTCTATTTCCTTAAAATGGTACATATCGATGAATCTATATTTTCATCTTCAGGTGATTACATCTGCATAATGTCCCTGTACAATAAGATTCAAGCATTTTGTAATCCAGTGAGGAAATTCAAGACCAGTAAATATTGATTGATTAAACAACACTAAATAAAATGTTAGTGCTTTCTTCAAACTCAGACTCTCTGCTGCGGCTGTACCTCAAAGACAAAACAATTGTCTTATGATCTTTGTTGAACAAGGTCTGATTGTCCTGTACATGTACAATGTGGGGTATTTTTAAATACTTTACTAAACCACATTCAATACTATGTTAGACACAAGTTAGTTATTACTCACATATCGTATAAGTCTTTTCATCTCCAAGATGGAAGAATAGCTGGGTGCTGCCTGGAGAGACTGATGAGGGACACAGGCTGGCGTCAGCAGCTTTCCACACAAAGCCATCACATCTTCTCTTCCATAGTCCTCGCTGTCCACTGGTGCTCTGTAAAAAGAGTGAACATCACAGCCGTCATGTTAACCCTTTGTTACACAACAACATACAACCAACATGTGTCAAAAGTGACCCGAATTAGTTTTAATTGTAAATATATTTGCAATACATTACTTTAACCATTCAGGATTCCAGGTATTCCTCAATTAACCTGTTTTGGATCAACACCAATTTGTATTTTTCCCTTTCTTACTTTTTGAATAAAAATAATGTTTGTATCACTACACTTCTAAGGCACAACATGGGTCAAACATTACCCGTGTTATTTCATGCATGGCTGAGTGTTTCTTTACTATACATTTTCAAAAATAATTAATTTTAGCAGTGATTTGGACCAAGCATGTATGATGTAGTAATACAAAAAGTATTTTAGTTCACACAGTGTGACATTAGCTACTAGCTAGTCATGTTAGCTTGTAATATATAGAGCAGAGCTAACTAGCAAGTTAGCCAAACGTTAGCGGTTAGCTGTTTATGCTATGCTAGCTGTTACTGAACATTAACAAACTAGATTCCGCTATAAGAAAGCTGTGAAACTTTACATTAAACTTGGCGACAACATTGTGACACCCCGCTGCATGTTTATGTGTAATTCTCCCGTGTTGGAGACGAGAGGGTGGGGGGGCAGCACTGCAATAAACTGTAAGCTAACGTTAGCAGCCACCTGTTAAGCCAGGTTTTTCGGGCGCAACATCTTGCAAGAAACAGCATGTCAGGGCTTCTTAACATTTAACAACCTATTAATGATGAATACCAACTTAACGGGAAGAAACTCAGCTAACTAGAAGAAGAAACGTAACCTTAAATAAAAAATAAAACATTCACAAACTAAGGATTATCTAAATACATATTTAACTCCATTACAGTTGCAGGACTCACCAGATCTCAAGTCTTCTGTTCTTTGTTGACGTCCCGATGCTCATATTTAACGTGTAAAACGATCCCGATATAAATCCATAAAATCCTGCAGCAGACTTAGACAGCTGTAGCTCGCAGGAGGAGACCCACTCAAACTGACGTGGATGTTTCAAATGTGAACGACAGGCGCGGACAGTTCTCATTGGCAGGTTTCTTCGATGACGTTTATATTAACCAATCAGGAATGTTGTGGACTCATTCCAAACATGCCTGACTTGTCTGCCGTGTTTTGGCTGAATTCTATTTCAATTGCCGTAGCTCTGGCTGTCGGCCAGAATCCGAAAACCATACATTATACTGTAAAACTAAGGCTTATTACTGTGTATTGACCAATGGGAGAAAAAAAAACAGCAACATAAATAAAACAAGGATAACTGTGACTTGTTGAGTAAATAACAGTGTGTGTTCTAAACCTTGATCCTCCCTGCAGAAATGTCTCCACTTTCTATCATTTTAATTTGTTTGAATGATATTGTCAATTGTAGATGTTTACAATATAGTAAGTTAGGAATTTAATGAGAACATATTTATTTACTTTTGTTTCAACATTGGATATTTTGTGTTTGTGGTGGATTCAATCGAATATTGAGAAAATTATGTATGTAAAAAGGTTTTAATTACATTTTACGTTTTTTTTAGTTGACGCTTTTTTTTTACAGTTTTATGATTACCTTAAAATTACAAAGAAAATCTTAAAGAGCTTACGAAATGCTTTTAGCACCTGTTAGTGGGCTTAGTATATGATAGAGGTTGCATTTGTATTGTGGAATGTGCCATATGATTTTTTTATTATTGATCTATTTTGAATAAATCACGATTATAACAGCATACAAAAGTTGTCAGTTAGTAACAATCGTTCGTTGCGCCGGAAACATCAACTTCGGCCATTTCCGGCGGTGACGTCATGAGTGGAACACAGCTGAGCTCAGTCCCGTTTGAATGCATTGAAGGGCCAAATATTACGACAAAGGATGCACAGCAATAAGACGCCAAGAATAATTGGCAAGCGATATGTTGTATGGGGATGTGGGGCCGTCTCAACATCTGGTTATGGGATGTTTTTGTGGCCAAAAAATGATCAAATGTTGCGTATATGGACAAAACAAGTGCGTCATACGAGGCGGACGTTTGCTAGACCAGGTAACCCGGGGTCGATGAAACCGACGATGTGTGGGCAGCACATCGAGAGATCGTGTTTCGAACAATCAACAATGCCCGCTAAGGAGAGAGAGTAAACGCTTTCTCGAAGGTTCGTTTTGCTTTCTTACAACGTTACGTTAACTCAACCTTACGTTTGCCATGAGGCTATGTTACTTCCCTTAAGAGCTAGCTGTCTTAGCTAACAACAGTTAGCAGCTAACGTTTTCTGCAGTTTGTGTTTCCACTGAAAAACGTGATGTAGTTATTTAAGGGTAAGTTAACTAAACGTTATCTTACAAGTAGAGAGAGTTAAGTTGTGTTTAAAATCGTCAATGTAATGCACGTTAAAGGTTTTGTGTTGAGCATGAAGTTAGCTTTACTGTAGCTCACCAAAGGTTAGCATGTTAAGCTGCACTTTCTGTGGCAGCTCGCTTAATACAAAGAGGGATTTTGTGCTTCATTGTAAACATTTCTTACAAATGTGTGTTAATCTACCTGAAATTGTAGGGACAGTTTTTTTCTACTCAACTATACAGACCATTATTGAGGAGATGCAAAACATACTGTAAATGAGTTGGGTCTGACATATACTTTGAGTAATGTTACTATGCTGCTAAAAAATGAAACATTATCAGATGAGGACATCACCAAAGTGTGTGAGTCTGTCAGGGGATTAGATCTGTTCTTTGCATGTCGTACAGGGCCTGTACACACTGCTCTGGTATGAATTAAAAATATAATTGTAAAATGTATGTCTCTCGCTCTTGTCATCATTCAGGCTTTGCATTTGAACTCCTATGACTGGTTGCGGACTTGAAGGGAACGACTCCATGGCCTTCCTGACATCCAGGAAAAAGGTGAGATTCTAATCCATTTCAATGCCAACAGCCAGTCATTGTTTTTAACTTTTTTAATAGGATTTTTTGAGGAATTTAAGTTGTATTGGACAGTAGAGATGTACTGGAAACGGTGGAGAGGGAGGAGATGATATGCAGCAAAAGGCCGAGCCGGATGGTTGCTGCTCCGTGTGGAGCGTGTTCTATCAGGTAAAGCACTTTGGTACCCAGTTATTTATGGTATTGAGTTTAAATTTAGCCTTTGGAAGGTCATTTCTGCATTGTAAAGACTGAAAAAACATTTATTTGTCTCAACATTCCTGTAATAATTTGTTTTTTTTATTGTTGATATTGTTTTGTTCTTTATTTTTGTTGTGAGAATCACTTTGCAATTGTGTAAGTGCTATATACATAATTATACATAATTATACTAATATTATTGTTGTTACCATCATTACCATTATTTAAAAAAATGTCTTTGTTTTCTTTATTTATCGCTGCAGAAAGGATCATGCCAGCCCACATCAAACACCTGATCAAGAACTTGTGAATCTTCAGGCAGAAAAGATGAAAACACCTGTTCAAAGTTCCAGTTTCCTGTACATGGAACCATGCCTGTCCTCTGTTCCACATGTCTTCAGTCAGTCCTGAGGCCTGTACTACGAAGCAGGATGTTCTCTTCGCGGCTAACTTCAGGGAAAACTCCGGCTTTCCGGTCCTACGACGCTGGTTCTCTTCTTAGCGGGCTAGATCTCCATGGTAACTTATGCTGAACGGCTAAACTGCCCCGGAGCAGGTTATGTTGCAGGCCAAGAGCTCAACTCAGTGAAAGCACCGCCTGCTGACCAATCAGAGCTCAGTGTGCAGAGTTTAAAGCGATCAAGTCATATTACAGGAGAAAGGAAACACAGAAAAGCTGCCGTTGCAGGAAAGACGGCCGGCAAAAATCACCGACTGTGTGAACGTGAACATGAACAGAATATCACCTCCATCTTCAGAGCAATCTGACTATTAGAACATTAGCGTTAAGAAAGCTTACTTAAATATCTGCCTCAACATCAGTAACCGGATCAGAGTACATTAAGTACAGTCCGCGGCATATCACTTCATAATGTATCATATATCTCCTGATCTGAGTCAGCTGAGCCGTATCTGGCCGTGCAACACTCACAGCGTCACATACTGTATGCAGAAGTATTATTTTAGCAACACGTTGAGTTGAGGAAACACTGGAGTCAGAGGTAATGAAAGTCAGATGGTGTTTTAGACGGGGCAGTGATATCATAAACCTGTTGATGGACGCATTCAAACACTTGTTCTGTTCCCAGCTGTATTCACCTTGCAGGTGCAGCTCTGTGGCTTTGATCCTGATCAAGTGTTTAAGTCATGGATGTTTAAAGTTTAACTTCTTCATATTTGACTAATATTAAAGTGCACTTTTCATTCAGGAAGTATGACGCTGCGCTGTCAGCACGCTTCTCCATGTTTGTGATTGGTCGAATGCTCCAAATACCACCCCTTTCATGTGAACGCGCACCTAACTAGATAGGACACGGCTGGCTTGAGCGATCCATTTGATAACCCGCGTCGTAGGACAGGTTAGCGAGAGCACGTATGTTTTGGATTAGGCCAACCGGCTAACTCGAACATATCCAGGTTAGGTTGAACCGGCTTCGTGGTATCAATCAATCAATCAATCAATCAATCAATCAATCAATCAATCAATCAATCAATGTTTATTTATATAGCCCAATATCACAAATGTTACATTTGTCTCAGTGGTCTTCACAGTGTGTACAGAATATCAGTATGACAATACGACACCCTCTGTCCTTAGACCCTCACATCGTACAAGGAAAAACTTCCAAAGAAAACCCAGTTTAAAGGGAAAAATGGGAGAAACCTCAGGGAGAGCAACAGAGGAGGGATCCCTCTCCCAGGACGGACAGACGTGCAATAGATGCCGTGTGTAAATTGAAAAGATAATACATTTGCAACATAGGTAGTCCAAATGTTTGGAAATGCATGTGTGTATAATAGGAAGATGAATCCACGAGGATATCCATCCAGGACCTATGATCCAGGACCACAGCCACGACTCAAGATCCAGCGCTCGCGATCCAGGACACAGGACCGCAGGATCATCCATGACTCCGGATCCCAGCGTATATAGACACCACAAAGAAAGACATGTGGGGAAGCTGGGTTAATCGGAACATGAGAGTACACGGGTATAGACAGAGAGAAGGAAGAAGTAAGATGTCCCCCGACAAACTAAGCCTATATCAGCAAAACTAGGGGCTGAATCTAATCAGCCCTAACTATAAGCTTTATCAAAAAGGAAGGTCTTAAGCGCACTCTTAAAAACGGATAGGGTGTCTGCCGCCCGAACACAAACTGGAAGCTGATTCCACAAATGTGGAGCTTGATAAGAAAAGGCTCTGGCTCCCATTGTACTTTTAGAGACTCTAGGAACAACCAACAACCCTGCATTCTTGGAACGCAATGCCCTAGTAGGACAGTAGGGTATAATGAGTTCTTTAAGGTAAGATGGCGCCTGCCCATTAAGGGCTTTGTAGGCGAGAAGAAGAATTTTAAATTCTATCCTGTGTTCTATAGGGAGCCAGTGTAAGACAGCCAGAACAGGAGTAATGTGGTCCCTTTTCCTAACTCTGGTTAGTACACGAGCCGCAGCATTTTGAATCAGCTGAAGCGACTTGATTGACTTCTTAGTACTCCCTGATAATAAAGAGTTACAATAATCCAGCCTAGAAGTAACAAATGCATGGACTAGTTTCTCTGCATCGTTTTGAGGCAAGATATGCCTGATTTTTGCAATGTTACGTAGATGGAAGTAGGCGGTCCTTGAAATTGATTTTATGTGGGCGTTAAAGGATAAATCCTGATCAAATATAACACCAAGATTCCTTACAGTCTCACTGGAGGCCAAATTAATGCCATCCATAGTTAGTATATCTTTAGATAATTTGTTTCGTAGATTCTTCGGGCCAAGTACAATAACTTCAGTTTTGGTCGTGTTTAACATCAAAAAGTTTAAGGTCATCCACGTTTTTAAGTCCTTAAGGCAGTCTTGAATTTTATTTAGATGATTAATTTCATCAGGCTTGATTGATAAATATAGTTGAGTATCATCCGCATAACAATGAAAGTTTACAGAATGATTCCTTATAATATTGCCTAACGGAAGCATATATAATGTGAACAAAAAAAGTAGTAGTAGTACAGGCCTCTGGACCCTATGACTCGGACACTAGTTCTACCAAGGCTTATTAGAGGTAAGAGTGGTAGGAAAGGAGTGGAGTTATCTTTGTATTTAGGCTGCAAGTCGACAAAGGTGATCAGATGCTAATAATGATCCGATTCATTTGATATTGATTGTCTGCCAATACCGAATCCTGATCCGATTCTTCTATTTCCCAGATAATACAGCTGCACCGTGTACACTAGCTCTATTTGTTTTTGCCATTGTAATTCACCATAAGCAATTGTTGACTGTAACGTCTAGACTCTATGCCAACCAACTGTAATTTGTAATGTATTATACTTTAACGGTTCTGGCAACCACAGCAGCCCAAATGTTAACGTAAATATTAAGTTTTCTTTTTACAGTGTACTTATATCTGTACATTTCTTTTCAGTTTGCTTCAAGAAGTGGCTTCAACAGACAGAAGTGCAGGCCAGATTGGGAAAGGCTGGACGCTACACAACGGGAAACATTATAGACATGAACAAGGAAAAACAACAAACACTTTCTTTGTTGCCTTGTTCTTATCATACATAGTGTTACGGTTTTTGTTACCATTTAAATATTGAATTCTATGTATTACTTTTATTTTAAATCAAATGCACCGGTTTTAGATAATATATTTATTTTGATGTGTAGGTTGATTTGCAGGTTGGTTGTTATTTGTATAATTATTGTATTGTTACTGTGTATTTTATTATATTAACTAGCTATTTATTAAATTAAAATACTATTATGAACACTATACAATGTCTTTATTTTGTAGATACCAGAATACATGACACAATGAATCTTTGTAATATATTTATGTTCTCTTGTTTAAATAATCATACCAGTATTTAATGTATGCTGGTCACCTGGAATCCTGGTAAGCTCCCAGCAGGGTATATTTAATACTATTATTAAACATAAGCTGGTGATAGATGGATAAACCAGCCATCCTGGCCAGCTGAAGTGTCCAAAACCCCTCTCCAGCCAACCATTCCAGCCTAATATATACTGGCTGGTCAATTTACAACAGCCTGACCAGCTACATGTATCTAAACTGGTTATTTCAGCAGTCATTATTATTTATTTACTATTTTTTGAGAATCTCTGAATTTTAGTCAAATGTATATACCAGTCTCTGTTCTGTTGCCTGAGCCAAGTTTGCCTGCTACATTACGATGTATTATTATTGATTTACTATTTTTTGAGAATCTCTGAATTAAAGTCAAATGTATACCAGTCTGTGTTCTGTTGCCGCATCGGATCTCCGCCAAATGAGTCTTGTCTGTCACTCGATTCTGTCTCCAGAGTCCGACATCAGCCACAGAGGTAGTGTATTATTCAACAGGTGTTCTACTCGTGACGTGCGTGACGTCACTAACCGGCGAAAGCTGTTTTGTTCGGAGCGGTCGTGTAACATCGGAAGTGAGCATGGAAAGTTGTAATAAACCACGATTTATAAATACTGCGGGCATATTGTCATGAATGACATGATTTCCCATTAATAATAGTATTTATATTATCGTAATAAGAAAAGTATTGTCCTTCATTTCGTAAGCTCTTTAAAGTCTTATAATAGTAATACACTTTTATATTACGAGTTACATATTTAATTACAGATAATACTTTTTATTTGACGTACATCTGCATTTATTTTCTGAAAGTGCAAAAATACTGTAAATATTATATAGTACATTTACTGTAAAAAAAAGGAAATAAACGTTATTTGTGGTTATTGTCAAAATACTGAAAATAATGTTTTGGGTTGTTAATTTATAGTTAATATCTGCCATTTTACAGGATTTTGCAAGTTATTTAAAAAAACATGATACTTACTATAAACATTTACAGTTATTTCCTGTAAAATTACAATCTTTTTTTACAGTGTATAATAGACTGCAAAACAGAGTAGAGTACTGCAGACTCAAATGAGTTGTTTATAACAGACTCACACTAACAATAGATATTGTTATATGTCACTTAGCTTTAATCTCCAGTTGTAACAGATAATTAGTTACATAACAAAAGTGATCAATGTATACATACAGATGCGGTCACAGAAATTCTGGAGCATTGACATCAGATTACAAGGACAGTGACATTCATTCAGTTTAGAGTTCCATTCCAATATGTTGTATGGTTGTATATGGTTATGTATAGGTTACATAATTTAATTGGGCACATAATCCAGTATACAGTTGTAAAGATTTCAAAGGGACCCATACAGCTTTTGCAAAGCAGCTCAGTTCCACAAAATGATGTAGATTACTATGATTTTCTCTATTCCAATTTAAAGACGAGTTTTATAGAATTCTATAGAATTCTATAGAATTTAGTATAGGTTGCATCAGAGAGAAAATGTCATGCATGTTTTCTTTGAATGCTATAGATTTCTACACATTTCTATAGATTTCTACAGATATGTCATGAGTCGGTTCTGTCCTATAGAATTCTTTAGATTGTTATAGTTTTAATTATAGAAGTTTATAGAAAAGTACACATTTATAGTATTCTACAGAATGATCTAGAGATTTCTATAGTATTCTATAGAATTCTTTAGCATGGCTTACAAATACGACTATGTTCTATAACATGCTATAGATTTCTACAAGATTCTATAGGATTCTATAGGATTTTATAGATTTTTATAGATTTTTTTGCTAAGGGTGATGTTTAGTTTGCTAGGTATGACGAAGATTACTTCATGAATGCTAACGTTTTTTTGGTGGAAATGTGTTTTTTCACAGCAAAGATCACCCTCTGTACTTGGACTTATTGGGAGAATTTAAAGGCAAGAACATCCCAAATATTCATTTAGGTCCTTATTTTAGACCTTTAGCGTTGCCGTCTGTGAGGGAAATACATGGGGCTCAGAGCCTCGTATTTTTAAAATCTTTTTTTCCTTCTAATTTGTTATTCTTTTCAAAATAACACACTGTTATTTACTCACCAATAACACACAATTATCCTTGCTTTTATTTATTGGTTTAATTCCATAATCTCGGGCTTTTTTGGCGTTCGTCAGGAACTGAATTTCAAAATAAAAATAACCGGAAACAGACGTAGGCCTATAAGAGACATTTCGAGCATCATTGCGATTGTCAACATTTTTGAGTTTAGGATGGCCGAAGACACTACACTACCCATAATCCCCAGCTATCGTTTAGGACTACAGTCCCCGTGATTACTCTTCAAGGTCTGGGATTGGATGTTGGAGTGGCAGTGCGCCAAGGTTACGCCGAGCGTCAAACAGCTGTTTGAAATGGAACGAAACCACGCCAGACTATCCAAAACCGGAATCGAACGCCCCCCCAGAACTACACACTACACTATTGTGTTTCGCAAAATGTTCTATGGGACGTCTCTACTGAACGTTTTCGTTTTTCCCACAAGTAGAAGTTGCCAGTATTAAACACATTGGTGTTATCAAATGTAAAACATATAATTAATAAATGGGTGAAAATCGCTGTCCATAATGCGCAGCATCAATATATAGCATTAATATATACCCACATGACAGCTCATTGATACTTTGTAATTCTACTCCACTACAATTCAGAGGTTAACCAGGTATTTTTACTCCACTACACTTATTTGAGTTACTTTGCAGATTCTGATTAATGATGTGAAATATAAACAACCCTTAAATCAGACTTTAGTTACACCTGAGTAAAATTCAGGGAAGTTGATTGTCAAGTGCCAACAATCAGGAGAGATATTTGATAGTTGGTGCTTGTGAAGACTAAACATGTATCTGCAATTGACATTAATGGAAACGAATAATAAAGTATATTAATTACTCGTTATTCTCTATAGTTAATTAAAGACTATATATTATGGCTATTTTGCACATCCCTTTCAAGATTTCAAGATTTTAAAGGTTTATTGACATATCATATACACAACTACGGTGTAGTTATGCAATAAATGAAAAACTTGGGTCACAGGTTTCTCAACAGTGCATTACAAGACATCTATCAATATGTGTGTACCTCCACCATTAAACTGTCATATTCTGCACATTTCTTATTCTATCTACATACATAAGAGTATAATCCATATGTATAATATCAGTTAAAATAAGTGCTTCAACATAGTTAACATTGCAGGAAAGCAATATATTAGACGTTAAGTACTTTGTCAGGCTTAATATTTATCTGTTGATAGATACCCCCAAAGTGTTTTTCTTATTTAAAAGAAGACCTTAATCTGTTATTTAATGTTTAAATAAAGGTTAATTCATTTTTCTGTTTTGCACCTCCTCCTATTAATATCTTAAACTGTTTTATTGTAGAGATCACTTTTAGTATCTTCTTGATTTTTTATATTCTATATTTCTATCACAGACCTTCTACTTTTCCCCTATGAAAGTATATGTACTCTTAATATTTTTTTAATCAAATATAACACATAAAAACAATAATTCAATAACGTGCTTTAACCACTAGGCGGTGCACACAAGGTACACACAGCCATAATAACTTTGTATTATTAGTGTAGGACACTTGTATGTACAACCTCTGAAGATGTGTAGTTTTATTCATGCTTTCACATAATTTTACAGCATTTTGCTATACGAGGCTCTGAGCCCCATGTATTTTCCTCACAGACGGCAACACTAAAGGTCTAAAATAAAGACCTAAATGAATATTTGGGATGTTCTTGCCTTTAGATTCTCCCAATAAGTCCAAGTACAGAGGGTGACTTTGCTGTGAAAAAACACATTTCCACCAAAAAAACGTTAGCAACCATGTGTACACATTCATGAAGTAATCTTCGTCATAACTAGCAAACTAAACATCATGTACATGTACTGCACAAATAATCAGAAATAAAAACTCATTACTTGCATAAAATGACATCAAAACGCATTTTAATGGCCAAATGAACCTTAAAATAGGCATTTTCCACCGAGAATAACACGAAGGTCGGCCATCGTTGTTGATCACATGGTCTATGAAGGTCTATGGGACGCCCTGCCCGTAGAAGCCTGACGGTCAAGGGGTCCGCTGTCCGCAATGAAGGTCTATGGGACGCCCTGCCCGTAGAAGCCTGACGGGCAAGGGGTACCCTGTACGTAATATAGCGACGGGGAGGGGCCCTGACCGTCCGTCAATATGTGACGGGATGGGAGTGAGAACGTGTTGATTATACATACATTACATTATATGGTCAGAATTGCTAATGATCACTTAACATAAAAACATCGTTCTTGCAGGAATTTGATCATATAGTTGAATATTAGGCTCATTAAATTGTTGTTAAAGTCAACTTTGTCTTGATATTACTGCTAGATCAGAAGGCAGGTCTCGAAAAGTCAAAAGTTAGCTTTTGTCATGTCCCTTTGTCCTGTGCCTTCCCTGTTTTATTTTTGAAAAGTAATTCTCCCTCTCGTTTCAGGTCACTGTGCTCCCCGCCCCTATGTGTCTCCTGCGTTTGTGATTGTTTACCCCGCCATGATTGTTTCCACCTGTGCCCCTTACCTCTGGTGAATATATTGTCTGAGTCTCCACCTGTCCTGTGCCAGTTCGTCTTCTTTCATGACTCGACATACCAGCGTACATTTAAGCCTGATCCATGTTTGTTGTTTTTTTATAAGTTCCTTGTGGAAGTATTTTGTTTCTCCTCGAAAGAGTGATTTTCTGTTCTTTGTTTTCTTACTGTGGAAATTCAAGTAAAGTACGTTATTATTTGAAACCATCTGAGTCTGAGTCTGAGTTGTGCATTTGAGTTCATGCCTCTGAGTTCACCCCTTGACATCAGTGAAGTAATTACAGCCCTTTGTGATATTAAAGTGTGTTTCATATTTAATGTAAGTTCATCCAACTGTTGTTTGGTTGTTTCAATCAAAACTACAACATGTTATGCTCATGGTGGCGGTTAGAAGATAAATCTGGGCATTACCAAAGTTATTAGGATTCATACTCTGAGAAGCCAAAATGTCTTGACAAACTTTATAAAAGTTTTAGACATATTTTTCTATTGGACCAAGGTGGATCATCTGACCAAGAGGCCAACATTGTCATACTACCTCGCTGGTGGTAACAGCAAACTAGTTTTATGTTTTGTGAGTGAGCAAGGTTATCATTGTATGATTAACTTCTTCAGGTTTTAGAGCAGAGCTACAGCTTATCTGAAGTTAACCTCACTGACTGAGTTCACTCACATCCAGCTCTCTCTGCACATTTTGTGTTGCCCTTATTTATCCATCTCACTACCTCACTAAATTAAGCATTTGTGTTCTCATTGATGCTTCTGTAAGATCTTTAGATAAATGTTTGTTGGTTTTTGTCCAGGAACATAAAATAATGAGTGTTTTTTCAGCCTAACTAATTAAAGCCAACCTTTTGCCTTGTGTCTCTTTATCGACTCATTTTTTTTCAATGTCTTGAGGAAAACTAAAATAACATTTTAAATTGGTAGAAAAACAACATTATGTTTGGTTTGTTAATTATCAGTCAAGTCAGGTCTGTCCCTAACCTGAATTGGCTCTAGTAGAACTATCAATGGACCATGCACGCACGCACGCCCGTACACAAATATATAATTCCTTGTGAATTCATAATATCCTTAATGATAAAACTGGGTTGCATCTGCATGTATTATGTGTCATTTGTACCCTGCTTTTCCTTTGCCTAGTTCTCATTGACAAAGAGCCGAGATCATTAAAGAGAAGGCTAATTATCAACTCTAGAGAAAGACCTGACAGGTTAGAAAAACACGGCCAGTGCTGATCTGCTTTATAATTATTCTGTACGCTGTACATTAATAATCAGAGCTATGTGTTATGATAATCAGTTGTGTTGTGCTGCATATCTAAATCTGTGTGACGGAGGCAGCAGTGTCCCATATGTATGCCAACATGGAAATGCAGTCCTGACAGAGAAGAAAGGGTCTTCACTGGTGGAACTATTTCTCTCACCTTTACAAAGTCAAACCAAGGTCACTTTGGGGCTATTGTAACAGATCCAGACTAATTTGCCAGTGCAAAACATCATGACCACTTGATTATTTGGGTGAGTCCCTATTTCTCTATTCTGATTCATTCAGCTGGAGTGGGATAAGGAGAAGGGATAAAAGGCAATGCAACAGAGGCATGGAAGGATTGATGAGATGGAAACAGAAGTCAACCCCTGATTGAGTGCTAGATCAGTAAACTCTGTTTGTCTCTCAGCTTGGCTTCATGTTACACACGCGTACACTGTACACATTTCACAAAGTCACTCAGCAGGATTTGGACAAAGGCAGATTTCTCACAAAGGTTGAGTTAAAAAAAAAAACAGGAAATGGCTGCTTCTAGGATGTTGAGATCAGGAACTGGATTAAAGAATTATTTTTATTGTCTGGTGAAGAGATCTGAAACATTTGGATAATGGACAAATAGTGTTTTTTCCCCCCTATTTGTCTGTTTCTAACCCATTTTTGTCTGCCTCAAACCTGACAACTGTCTGAGAACAGAAGGGTACATGGGGGGGGGGGGAAGTACTTGTGCTTTAGGGCATTATTTCAGTGCATTTTACTTTTCAACCTCAAATGTCCTTCTGTTCTGCAAAACACATAGACTAAAGCAGAAAAACACAGACATATACTTGAATACATATTTTAAACGCTCAACCCTGCCTTTAATCATTAGCCAATCTAATAGCAAATCATTTGAAATGCGTTTTATGTTCCGCTATTGATAGTTTTTTGCCCCAATAAATGCTTGATTTATTTGCCATTCTGCTCCACACTACTATTTTTTAATTGTGTGCTCATGGTAAATTGCAATGTCCAAGGTCGGAACATTTTAAAAATAATTTATGACCAGGATAAAATGTTCCTGATATTCTCTTTTGAGTGTATTGACCCCTTTAACCCAAATAACTGACTGCTATAAAACCTGTGAAGCATAGTGGTACCCTCTGCAGTTAAGCTTAAGACATTGTGGTGAATTTTCATTATCAAAGAGCAACGACCAATGGGAAACTACAAAACTATGATTTGCCCCCCACCTCTGCATAGCCCAGCTCTCACTGCCTCACCAACTGAATCCCGTCCTGCAATCATGACTCTTACAGAGACTCAGCTCTGACAAATCCACCTTGCTAGATCCTCCCCACCTCTGTCTCCAGTCTCTTCCCCTTTGGCCTCTGTTCTGCCCTGGATTCACGGTTAGTTCAGCTACACTTCAGATTCCCTTCTGGACCTTTTTCTGTTCATTTCCCCCTTCTTGGACCCTAGCTCAGTTCAGACTTTCTCTCAGCTCCAAAACCAGCCACTAGGTCCAAACACCCTCAGGCTTCCCCTCTGCTCATATCCATTCCGTTTTTACCCAGCAATAAACAAATCAGCTTTTATTTATACTCCAGTCTCCTGACTGCCTGAATCATGCACTTGGGTACAGCCTTCACACACCAGACCAATGATTCAATTTCATCACAAACTCACTTACCCTTTGGCATTTGTAGAAATGGCTTAGCTTTCACAAAACTGGAGATGGTACTATTTTGCTGAAACTTCGTTAAGATCAGGGAAAAACTTCTTTACACCAGAGACTAAATATTATAAATATCTATAACAATACAATTTAACAACACCAGTTGAATAAACACCTCCTAAAAATAATAATGATAAAAACTACAATGATTGTTATAACTTTTTGTGAAGGTAGGATTTATTTCAGGGCTGTTGTAATGTAACTATACCTTGCACCTACTTGTACTGAGTGTAGTTACTGATACATGTGTGTGTTATCCAGCACCGTATAGCCTACTGCTTGTTGAGGATTACAAATCTACTGTATGAGTTTTCTGACTTTGGGTATGATGAAAAAATATATTCCCCGAAACCTAAGAGAGCCCTTTAAAAAGACAGGATTTATGGAGCTGAAATGTTATTATGGGGCCACTATGCTCCATTAGAAGTTATTGTCAAATGTTCAGACGACCTTTCCGAAAGCGACCATCCGACAAGCTTTGACCAAGTTATTGGCCAGGTTTGTGGAGAGGAAGAAAGATGTGATTGAACTTCTCTCTTGAAGCTCACCTATATTATTCTTTAAGGAAAACTAAACTTTTGGTATGAACAAATGTGTGCAACACCAGAAACGTTTTTCAGGAGTAACTTTTTATGATGTGTGCTTTCATTCATCTAAATTAGTATTATGTCTCGCCACCACATGTGAGGGTGGACATTCTGAATGGCAATAAACACTTCTGCCTTGTGACGTGACTGCACGACCCATCCAACACATCCTCACTCCCAGGTCGGCCTATGTTGACGTTATGTCAAGTCCCCTGTGTCGGCTTTTTCCAACGCAAGGGGGGGGGGCCTTAGCGTACATTTTGAACTTTCCGGGATGTCCATAGTCCTATAGGCTATAGCTCCCTAAACGTATGTTGTAGACGACTTGAGATCGCGAGCGAATGCTACCGCAGATCCATTCTCACAGCATTTATCAACCTTTTTCTTACTCAATATCAAGCCACACTTATTGTTTTTACTTCTTCATTTTAATTGAATAATGTAGGACTTTTGTTGCCGTCAGTTATGTGGAGAGTATGCTCAGAATACTGAAATCTGTATCTGTCTGTATTAATGGACATGCCGTTGTGCGATTAAGTGATTGCGCAATAATTTACAAACTCTTCAACTACAACCCTAATTATATTTTAAAACATTTTAGAAGGCCTCACGAAATACTTTAATGTAAATTAAAATGTAAATGTGAAGGGATGTGTGTAATGTGGTGATTGACATTATTCACCCACGAATCTATGGGTTGGGGTATTGTTGCGCACGGACATTTTAGTTTACCGGACTTCCTGTTGATGTGAAATACGAAAAAAGGAATTAATACTTTATTCCGAGTGTACTTGCTTTTCTCTTAGGAGGTCATCACATAACGGCATTGTAATACACGGTTCGGCTGCATTAAATATTACATATCTGCCGTAGTTCTCTATTTATAGAGCCCTGATGAGAAGACTTCTAGACAAACAGGAAGAACTGCTGCCGAAACTGAATATGTGACGTGGATCATAAATATATCAGCAATCAAACAACATCTTACATTTCTCTTCACACAATATGTCTCCTTGCAGTATCAATACTAATTCGGCTGACTTTTATATTTGATCCAATCGGTATATTGGTATATTTACACCATAATGGACCACAGCTGATAGAAAGGGACACCTGGTGGTTAAAGCACGCTATTGAAATGTATTATTTTTATTATTAGATATTAATAGGAGACACAGACAGACAAACTAATAAGGCTTTATTTAAACATTAAAGAATACTTTAGGTTAAGGTCTTATTTTGAATAAGAAAAAAGCTTTGGGGGTATTCATATTAAGCCTGACAAAGTACTAATATATTGCTTTCCTGCAATGCTAACTACTGTATGTTTAAGCACTTATTTTAACTGATATTATACATATGTATTATACCCTTATAAGATGCATGTAGATAGTATAAGAAATGTGCAGAATATGACAGTGGAGGTACACACATTGATAGATGTCTTGTAATGCACTGTTGAGGACCCTGCGACCCAAGTTTTTCATCTCCGACCTTGTCAGGTATTGAACATTCAATAAATAAAGAACACAGAATTATTAAATATAAAACACAGAATTTGTGTGATTATACTAAATGATTTACAAATAAACACCACTGCATATATTTACAACTGTTACACATGCTGATGTAACGCAAATGTTTCCAACTTAGGATCAATAAAGTATCTTATCTTAAGATGATCGATGGCTACTGCCATATTTGCAAATAGTGCCTCTGAACCTTGACACGTGCATGTTTCAGGCTTATCAATGAACAACAGGAGGGGTCACAAACATAAGACCAGCTGTTAAATAAAGCTCTTCTGACCTTAGCGGTCATGTGGGTATATATTAATGCTGCCCATTATGGGCACAAGCAATTTTCACCCATCTATTAATTATATGTTTTAAATTTGAGTGTTTCCTATCCCCTAAACCTCCAGGGATGTACACAGTTTAATACTGGCAACTTTTTATTATGGGAAATACGAAAACGTCTTTTAAAACTACAATTCCCAGTAGAGACGTGCCATAGAGAGCATATTGCGAAACACACAATAGCCAGCATGTGTAGTTCTGGGAACGGGGTGGGGGAGGGGGGGACGGGGTGGACCCGTTCAAATCCAGTGTTGGACAGTCTGCCGTGGTTCCATCCCATTTCAAGTGCTGTTCGATGCTCGGCACACTCTCCAATCACAGAGCTTGAGGACTATCACGGGGTTTGTCAAGCGAAGCGGAGAGAATACTTACTTCCGGGTGTAAAATTCTCTAAAGCAACTACTGTGAGCTGCTCCGACCCTTGGTCCTGAGGGACTCCAACTTGTGTTTATTAGTCAAACAAATAAATAAACACAAGGATAATTATATGTGTTATTGTTGAGTAAATAACAGTGTGTGGTTTAGAAACCCATTAATACAGATAGAGATTTCAGTATTCTGAGCCCCTACTCTCCCCATAACTGACGGCAACAAAAGTCCTGCATTATTCAATTAAAATGAAGAAGTAAAAACAATAAGTGTGGCTTGATATTGAGTAAGAAAAAGGTTGATAAACGCTGTGAGAATGGATCTGCGGGTAGCATTCGCTCGCGATCTCAAGTCGTCTACAACATACGTTTAGGGAGCTATAGAGGACTATGGACATCCCGGGAAGTTGAAAATGTACGCTAAGGGCCCCCCCCTTGCGTTGGAAAAAGCTGACACAGGGGACTTGACATAACGTCAACATAGGCCGACCTGGGAGTGAGGATGTGTTGACCCATCATACAAAGTGATTATTTCTAACATAACCAAGCTCTTAGTTTAAATTGACTTTCTCTCCTGTGAGACTTGGGTTTGGTCTCCCAGCCCCTTCTGGGACAACTATCTTTCTTCACAGAAAAAAAAAGCATAGGACATTTTGTTCATGCCCAATGCACAATCATTTTTTTGGGTCAATTCTGCTATCATGGTTGACAGTATTGGGCCAGCTGAGTGTTGTGAGACCTGGGACCGGCTGCATTGTGAAAGAAACTACTCCCACTCCCCTAATATCCAACTGCAGGTGACACCAGCTCCTGCAGAGTGTAATGGAAAACCTGTGTTTTGTCCGAAAACTGACCCTGGTGTGCTCTTGACAGAGAATTAATGCTCCTCACTGCACTTCAAAATCACACCCACATGTCATCAGGGGTGTGGATGCAGGGGGCCCTTGGGCAATGGTCAGCATACCCTTCAGCCTCATTCCTGTTGTTTACATGAAAGAGCAAAATGTAAAAACTGCGGGGGGGTGTACTTGGGGGGGGGGTTAAGATTCTCACTTAAGACTCAATGCCCACAAATAAAGCATTAGCATTCATTATATAATATTCCCTGTTTCACATTTGATTTAGTACCAAAATGGATGACCATAATTTGAAATCAGGGCTGGTACAAGTGTAGGGGTGTTTGTAGTTGGTAGGAGAATGCTCAACTGATTACCCAATGGCATACCTTTTAGAAAACATTCGAACATATTTACATATTTGATTTACTTATTTTTGGAGTTCTTTTGTATCCTTCTCATTAACAGCCACATGCTATGAATGGGCACAGTTTTGTTCCAAGTAGCTTCTCATTGGAGTGTTTCTCTCAGACATGCTTTTGAAGAGTAAAATATATCCTCTTCAAAGTGAATCAATGACTGATTCTTATTCCTTGATTCTCCTTTGGGATACTCAGCATATAGTTGATTAATGGCACTCTTCATAGGATTGTCTGCAACAGCAAGTGTCTTGCTAAACAGGCCTCAAGGAGAATAGTGTAACACATTTGCAAGAATTCTTTGTGAAACTCTGATTTGACTTCATGTATCATCAGTGTTAAGCTGTTTGGAATAAGCTTATGCAACCCTTTTGGGGCAGATCAGCAGTCGTTGTCTCCTGCCGTGGATTGGCTCAAAAGACCTTCGCTTTAAATGTCACATGTTGACGCTGATCTTGCTCCTGTTCGCATCTTGAACCCACTGACATTAGTGCATTAGTCTTACACTCATGGTGCTCCTGTGGAATGACAGTGAGGCTTGGGTGAGGCTTCTCTCTTATCTTTCTTACAGTGCAGACGCTTTTCTGCTTGCTCTTGCCTCTGCTTACTTTTTATGCTGATTTTCCTATTCTTATTCTCTGAAAACTTCGAGCAGCGGCTCCTGGACATTAACTTATCACTGGGACAGTTCATCTTCGTAAATAGACGGAGGATTTCGGCCATATTTCAACATTTTTACGACGACCTCAGTCTTACAGTAGCGTGGCCTAGCAACAGCTAAAGCCTGGTAGGCTACTGCATGCTATTTAGCTTAAGCTAGTTGGTAGCAAAATGCCTCCGTTCTCTACAGATGACTTCCACAAACTTCTACAGAAGATGGCTGTGTTGGAAAGGAAAATGCAACGGTTGGAAGTTAACGTGGAAGTGAATGGACTATGTCGTGGGAATGACACCACTTTACCAGTGTTGCAAAAATAATGAAAAAGGGTATGCTAACTCACAGCTAGTTAGCAGCTACAAGGATTCCAAGGAACAGGAGGGCTGTGTACCGGGTAATAAATCTACAAGTGGTAGTCCTCCCTGGAACTCTCTGGGTGCAAAGCCAAGAAAATCAGACAAGCAGTCAGTGCCTCTGCATCAGGAACAGCAAATGTGTTGTCTCTGTGTCCACTTAACATCAATTCAGACATCATGACACAATTCCATCAGATTAATGATAAAAACCTAGAGGACATTATACAACTTCTGAAATCCTCCCCTGCTGCCTTGATATTATTCCAACAGGATTTTTCAAAGATGTTTTGCCTTGCATGGCCTCAGAACTACTTCATATAGTAAACAAATCTCTTCACTCAGGTATTTTTCCACAGGCCCTGAAAACTGCAGTCATTAAACCGCTCTTAAAAAAGAATAATCTAGATGCTTCAGTAATGAACAATTACAGGACCATATCAAACCTCCCATTTCTAGGTAAAATCATTGAAAAAGTTGTTTTTCAACAGTTGAGTAATTTCTTGCATTTAAATAACTGTTTCGATGTGTTCCAGTCAGGCTTTCGTCCAAACCACAGCACTGAGACTGCTCTTGTAAAGGTCTTTAATGACATCCACTTAAACACAGACAGTGGCAGAACTTCAGTGTTAGTATTATTAGATCTCAGTGCTGCGTTTGACACTGTTGACCACAGCATATTACTAGACCGACTGGAAAACTGGGTGGGACTTTCGGAAACAGTTCTAAATTGGTTTGCATCCTACTTAAAGGACAGAAACAACTTTGTTTATATAGGTAAATACACATCTGAGTTGACAAATATGACATGTGGGGTTCCTCAAGGCTCCATCTTGGGGCCTCTTCTCTTTAACATCTACTGCTAGAATCCACTTCAAGACACTGGTACTTGCGTACCATGCTGCGAATGGATCTGGCCCTTCCTACATCCAGGACATGGTTAAACCGTACACCCCAGCACGTGCACTTCGCTCTGCATCAGCCAAACGACTCAGAATTAGAGGAGTCATACTACTTTGCTCTCAGTCTTGTGCCCATGTTGCAAAGACTGGACAAAGACAGAAAACATCAGGCAAAAATCTCTATTTTAAACACCTTCCACAACTTGGAAAGAGACACCCAACACCAGCAACATTGGCAGCCCATTGACCATCCCCCCGCCACTCAACATTCCATTCACACCTCCAGGCCAGTAGCCTTTCGGCCAAGTGTACCCCAACCCCCACGCGCCCAATCAACACCTACAGGGCCATCAGACATGCTGTCCTCCAGCAGTAGCTCAGCTTGGCAGGAGTCTTTTTACGAACAATAGTTGAGCAATTGAGTTCATTGTTTTTTTTACTGTAAATAGTTACTTTTTTTGTGTTGATTGTTTATATTTGATGTTTCTGTTTAAAGTGTTGTTTGGGGTGAAATTGTTAAAAAATAAAACCTTTATTAAATGTGTGGTCAGTGATGTATTGTCTGTGAAATGGGCATTTGACCTAAGTGCAACAGCCAGTCTCTGCTTGGGTTCAATGGCAGCTCTGTAATTTGTGGATTGTCTGGTCAGTTCAGGGCCCAGGAGGGACAGCAGTTCATCCATCTGCTCTGCACTCATCCGAAAATATTGGTGATGTCGTTGGCTGTCCAGCCTCAGCTCAGCCACGAGGTGATGAAAATCACCTTGTTGTCTCCTTTGCTGGTTGAGGGGGTGCACCCAAAACCGGCTCCCCCCATCCCCCCGTAGTCTTTCAAGTAGGAGAATACATGCCAGCGTTCTCCTCCGGTTTACAGGCACTGTAAATTATATATATATATAGAATAATTATGATGATGAATGCATATTTTTTTACCACTAAAATACAGCAACACATCTTTGATTCATGTCGTTTATAACTGGAATATTACAATTATTATTAACTGTGTCTGTAGTCTACAACACAACAACATAGGAAATAACAACAATAAACCCGATTTAAACAGACACAAACATAAACTATTTAAGTACGTAGCCTACTTACTTGTAGAAGTACAAATGTCCAGGAAATATTCCAAAATCAACAACAACTGCGAGGCTAACATCAAAGACATTTATACCAGATACAAAGGGAAGTGGGAACAGGAAGCACTCGGGGAGTAGTAGAAGAGAACAGAGCATTAACAGCAGGATAACATTGGGTCACTCTGGATTAAACTCATCACTGCATCTGATTGGAAAACATCCAAATGGCAATTGTGATGGTTGCCAACAACCAGAGACAATACAATATACAAGGCAAAGACTCATTCTGAAAACTGCAGTGGAACAACTCAACATCAAGGACATGGATTTCAAGTCAATATATGTAAAGTAAATCAAGAAATGAAGCAAACAAGCTGATCTTCAAATTCCTCAAAAGCACTAGTTTGAGGATAAGGATTTAATATGAACATTTAATAACTCAACAGTAGGTGGCGATATATGCTCCAAGTGGAAGCGATTCGCCATTAAAGAGAAGAAGAAGAAGAAGAAGAACTGCAGGCTGCACACACGACGCTCCGCTTCCGCAACATTTTGAAACGCGCCTGGTGTGTTAGGTCGCAGGAGGAGGTCGTAGCGCGGCGCAGCCGCAACGTAACGCGGCGCAGACGCTCCTGGTGTGTTTAGGGGGTAAATCAGCCTACTATCACCTAAAGAACATATCTAGGATTAAAAGACTAATGTCACAGCAGGATTTGTAAAAACTTGTCCATGCCTTTATCTTCAGTAGACTCGACTACTGCAATGGTGTCTTCACAGGTCTCACTAAAAAATCTATTAGAAAGCTGCAGCTGATTCAGAACGCCGCTGCTCGAGTCCTCACTAACACTAAGAAAGTGGATCACATCACTCCAGTTTTGAAGTCTTTACACTGGCTTCCTGTGTGTCAAAGAATAGATTTCAAAAATATTGCTGCTGGTTTATAAAGCTTTGAATGGTTTAGGCCCAAAATACATTACTGACCTCCTGCTAAATTATGAACCATCCAGATCTCTCAGGTCTTCAGGGACTGGTCAGCTTTCTGTCCCCAGAGTCAGAACTAAACATGGAGAAGCAGCATTCAGTTATTATGCTCCAAATATCTGGAACAAACTCCCAGAAACCTGCAGGTCCGCTGCAACTCTTACTACTTTTAAATCCAGGCTGAAGACTTTTCTTTTTGTCGCTGCTTTTAATTGAACCATTCATATCTTAAACTGCACTGTAACTTTTATCCATGTATTTTTCCTTTTAATGTTTATTTTATTAGCTTTTCTTTTTTAATGCTTAATGTCTTTCATTTTTTGTAAAGCACTTTGAATTGCCTTGTGTTGAAAAGTGCTATATAAATAAACTTGCCTTGCCTTTCCTTGCTTCATTCTCAGCAATGGAATAACAACCTGTGACCTTCATGTGATCACAGTCATGTTCACCAGGCATGTCCAAACAGAGAGGATCATAGGTGCACATTTTTCAAAATTAAACGTGGTTCTTTTCCATCTCAAGTCCATATTGGAAGACCTTTTCCAATCACTACATCAGTGTCTCACAGTGGCTATTGTGCCGCACACACTCCTCAGAAGGAACTGACACGCCTATGATAGCTGGCACTTATTTCACGGATCTCTCTGTCTCTCTCTCTCTCTCTCTCTCTCTCTCTCTCTCTCTCTCTCTCTCTCTCTCTCTCTCTCTCTCTCTCTCTCTGTTTCTCTCTCTGTCTCCCTCTCTGTGTCTGTAGTTTGATTGAGAGTTGTTGACACTTGTTGTTCAGCCATGACATCATGTTCACCGTATTAGTTAGATGATTTCTTTACTCCTGAAAAGTATAGTTATTTTTGTATGTTTTTTCCTTGAGTCTGGAGATGAAGACTCCCAGCACGATAATTCTCCAAGTCTTACCTGTCTGAAATGTGTAGGCATTCAGAGTAAAAGAAAGGAGAGAGACAAGTGAAGGACATCGCTCTATATTGGTGTAATTTCATGATAAGAAATATATTTTTCAATGCTCCACAGTGTCATAAAGCTCCAGTAGACCTGGGATTGTGAAATGTTAGAGAATAAGACCAACACAATGGGCTGCTATTCAAACAAGACACAAGGGATTCATCACCATAGAGATCCACAGATTATACCCTTAAAGATACAGTGCTGGATGATGTATAAACTGCTAAGAGGCCACGATGTGAGCAACTTTGAAACATTAGGCAGGCAGCTAGTTGGCAAGCACAACACATTTTTATAGCATTAAAGCCTTCAAAAGCTGTTTCACTCTTGCTTGTCACTCTAATTGCCACTTTATCTAACCCGATCTCTTGAAAGGCTTAGAAAATGTCAGTTACCACCACATTTAATTAGTTTTACAATGATACTTAGGGGAATCAAGTTTAATTAACTTGGCTGAATAATTCCAATGACTAGAGTTAATGTGTATTTCACACAGCTATATTGTTTAGCTGTTGTGTTATTAATTGTATGTGTAGGCCTGTTATGAAATTAGTTTATTGCTGTTTGTATGAATTTGATTGAAGTTGACATTTAAGCATTATGCTGTAATTTCTCTAGCGGATTATTGAATGATTCTGAGCAAAGAGTATGTACGACAACCTTAATCTATAATTACACTGTCTAATTGTAATTATCTACTTATTCATGTTGTAAATACAACTTTTAAGTGACTGGCCTTGGTTCTGTTACTATCATGAGAACTGACAAGATATGAATACATGAATATTTGCTTGCAAAGAAGTACGTGTTATGTATGTTGTCATAACAATTGATCCACATCATAGAACCTCTACAAAAACACATATTTAAATTTGACCTCAGGCATCCGTGTGGACCACCGGCTCTTTTGCAAGAGTCTTGAGGAACCTCACTGTGTGATTATTATAATTGTTTTGACCTTAACATGAACTACCTGCAGAGAAGATTTGTGTGAGTGTGTTGAGGGCTGTGTGCACATATCTATGAATGTGCATGTGACTTGCACTTTGTGTCATATGCACATACACACTGTGTGTGTTCTCTCCTGAGAGTTTCACAGTAGGGGGGCGCCACAAGGGTAGAGGTCCAAGGTGCTATAGTATAGAGTGTGACGTAAATGCACAGTGCTGTCCAGGACCTGAAGCAATGCTCTGCATTTTGAAAGGTCATGCATGTGTTTGTGTGTGTGTTCAAAGTCTTTCTACATTTTGGCAAATAACTTTGAATGCACCAGTAGGCCCCATTATTTATGTAACCAGTTCAGTTTATGGCCTTTACTGTTTTCATTGAGAATATAAACAGTATTTTGTATTTATTTGTTTGACACATTCCCCCTTCAATACATTATTTCTATGTAAACGAAAACCAATATTGGTATATTTGGAGATCTGTCGGAAAGTGGTTTTGATATGTGTTTAGTATAATTACAAATTCACAACTGTTTGTTAAAGTGGTTATGACTTGAATACGATCATCTCATTTAAAATAGGCTGATTATTATGCTGGATGGTCATATTTTCCATCTCGAATACACATTTTAAAGAATTGTCTGTTTTTGTAGATATTTTCAGTGAAAAAATACACTTTGGTAGAAATCTACTGGTTTTGTGCAACTTTTGATAATTTATTGACAAGTTCCCCTGTCAGTGTTTGTTCATGAAATCTAACACGGTTCGGTCTCCTATCTGGTTTGTTATTTTAGATTCTTCCTGCCTCTGCTGGGAAGCCTTCTCATGTTCCCATGTCCTTATGTGACTCCAAACACCACATGCTTTTCCACGTGACAATCCCTTGTATCGATGAACACATGAAACTGTAGAAAAAACAAAGCAAGCACATCTAATGAGTAATATGCAGAATATTCACCTGGGAAAATGGTAAAGGACATCATTGGCTGAGTCAGACATTGAAACCCTGAGAGGGAATTAACACTTGTATACTTATATTCTCAAGTCTAAACCTTCTGTTATCTTATTATAATCCTTAAAATACCATTGACCTAATTTGAATGGACACACTTCTGGGAAACATTTAAGTTTTAAGCCTTTAATCTTGACTAAATCCCCTTCATTACAATGGTGTATCTATATACAGTTTGAGGCGCTTTATCTCTGTTGATAAAGCACCAAGTTGTGATGTCTGTAGTGTAAATGCCCTTCTCTGCCAACCCCGCAGGGCTGTGATTACTTTACTCCCTGCTAGACCTTTGGACACAACTTTATTACAGTTTAATTTTTGACCAGGTACAAGCTCTGGGCCAGCCAAGGTTGGTGCTGCTGTCTCAGGGGGTTACAGGCAGTATACAGTCTCAACAAAATGAGCTGTGTCCCCAGGGGGCCTGTGTGCAATCCACCCCAGTATATAAACCAATGATAATGGTGAAATCTGCAGTGGAGGAATGCAATCTCTACATGATCAACCACTTCGGTTTAAGGGCCATTTACATTGACAGCAGCCCACTAGGTACATGCCCAGTCACCTGGAACAACATGTTCACCTTGAAAGTTGACAGAACAAAACTCACCCTCCATTATTGCTGCTGCAGTGGAACCCCATCGCAGTAAATCTACTCTCTACTTTGCAAAGTCAAAATTGTTCTATTCCCGTCTAGCATACGATACATGAGCATTTTGTTAATAACATATTTCAAGAGTTATTGTGATGCACCAGGGGACGGAAGAAGTGTAGACCTGATGAAATATCAAATCTAATGTAAAAGTTGGTGGACTAAACTTCTTGTCTTCAACTTGAGTTAAAATGTCAATGACAGTTGGATTTACATTTGTCGGATTGCAAGAAACACAACTCTACAGGGATACTCATACTGCTCTGTCTAAACAGCGGTTTCTCTCAAAGAAAAGTTAATGTCTGAGGGAATAGTCCAGAGAAACTGCAAGATATTATTCTTTTAAAGTGAGTTTTTGTTCGGATTTAACAAAAAATACATGCTGTAACAAGACTAATGTACCACTTGAGGTGCTGTTAGAAGCACTTAAGAAGATCTTTCACATAGTGTTTTCCGTCACAAATAGGATCTCTTAAACCCAAACTATCTCTGAAATGACTGGGAACGCTTCCCGAACCACCGGCAAATGTAAATGTGCAATATTTTCTTTATCAATAAGTGTTCACTTGATACCAGGCAGAAAATCGCCAAAGGACACTAAAGGAATCTCTATTTTAAGTCATGAATATTTCATTTTGGTGAGCTATTTAAATAGAATATCTCATTAAATCTATTTTCCCTGGGGCATTATACACAATGATTCTGAAATTAATTTGATACTCAAAGGCAATAGGTTGACAATTTAAGAACACACCCACTGAAACAGTGTGTGATCAACACTCATTCTTGTGTATTTACATTGAGAGGCAAGTGAAGAGTGCAGGTTTTGAAATAAAAATCTACAGCTACTGTAGACGTCTCGATAAAACATTCATGTGACAGCAGGGATGAATAAAACATATAGAAATGATCCAGAGGTCAAGCAAGAGGTAAATGTGGACGTAACTATGTGTCATAAGATGTACATATTAAGAGAGAGACGTCTCTGCCTGGCTCCGACTGTCAGAGATACTTGAGCTGCCTGCCAGGGAGAACAAACAAAAGTCCATAGTTATTTAAAGGAGAAACCAACCTGCGCTGTGATTCTTTATGATAAGAGTCATTCATTATGCATGCACATGCTTTGAATGTGATAGCTTTAAATAAATGGTATCACCACTGCCAGGCAAAGGTAGCCAATGCTTAAGCAACAGAGGCTTAAAGAGACGTGGTGGAAAATTATGATGCTGATGAAATAAAACAAAATAAAAAAATGTTTAAGATCCTTTATGAGATAATGAGCCAGTTTACTGCTTATAAATGGTGTAACAAGATACAGTTTAATGTCACGATCAGCCTAGCCCCCTCCAAGTAGTAGTGTTTCCCTGAGACAAATAAAAGTAGACATTATGGTATGTGGTGAAATATATCTGTTATTTACCCCGAAAGTAGTTGGTTGCGCCAGCCTCTCTTAATCCAGTATGTTTCAGTAACGTCTCTGTCAAACTGCCTGGCTCAGAGTAAAAACTGAGTTATGCAATATCTACATTGAAGCTGTCAATCTTTTATTTATATCCACGGAAACCTTGAGTATGTTGGTGTGTATTCCAATTCCACGGCATAATTAGGCTTTTACAGCAGTATTAACAGCGAGTAGGGGTTTCCAATGATTCAAAGAAACACGCTACGTCATGTCAGTATCCTAAAATGTGTAAGCATGGACTAATCTGGTGTACTGACAGAGTATTAAATAACCTTTTGACGCTTTACAAATTATGAATGTTAACTTGACGCACTGTTAATACTTTTCTAATGAAGATGCCACTGTTATGATATAGTGTATTGATAGTGTAATGAGTGAAAATAGTCTATGTCATACCAAGTACAATTGAAATGATGGCTATGATATTAAAAGCAAGACTTTGAATGAAAGGTTGTGTTAAAAGATATCAGAGGAATTCTTGTCCATGCTTTTTCTTTGAGGACATCCTACGTGTCTCTTATAGCGTAGTTCCAGAGCAATCGGCCTCTTTGTTCATGGAGCGTGACTAATGCTTAATATTCATGTGAGAATGAGAATGGAGTGATCAATGTGGCTGAAGGCTTTGAAGGGAGCAAACCTCTCTCTTTCTTCCTCTCTTTTTCTTTTCCTTCTTTCATTCCTCACCCAGCGAGCCGCATTCATCACGCTTTAACAGTACAGTTTTTACAGTACATAACACCACACCAGTGCATACATATTTTCTCACTCACACACACACAAGTATAGCATGATGCAATACATTTAAATGTTGTGTTATATATGCATTCAGAGGGTGTGTGGATGAGCACTGACAACATGTACAGAAAGTTTAGCTGGCCACTGCTTCACGCTGGAGTCATGACGCCACTGGAAAGGCTTGGGATTTGACCCACATGCAATCACATTAAAGTAAATGTAGATAATACTGCATTAATCACGAGCCTGGATGTACAAAGGCACACACTGATGCATTAACAGGAAAACCGTAGGAACAAAGGCTTGTAAAAACTCTCTGTTCTTTCTCACACATTTGCTGTTCTCATTTTTATGCTGCAGATTAGACTTGTTGGCTCGCTCGCTGAAAGGAGGGCACTGTGTCCCTGATAGCAACCACTTGCAGGATTTCCAGTGAATCCTCCTACTTTCCGTTGAACCACTGACATTCGGCTTGGATTACCTCACGCTCCTCCACCGAAAGAGCTGCTGGAAGTGATTGTCCTGTGATTGTTGTAATTTTCCAGGGAAGAAAGGAAGACTGCATTTGCTACAAGAGCAGTCAGAATAATGATATATATAGGCCTTCTGCAAGGCACACAAAAAAAACTACAACTGTTGAAAACGATTTCCTATTTCTAAGTAATCCTTCAAATGGGAAAGGATTTTAACACGTTGTAGTTTGATTTAGGGGAATATTTTTCACATGTGGAAAATGCAAAACATTCTATGAATAAATGCGGATTACTTTCTCGAACTAAACAAGGCTCTAATATGTTTAAGCCTCTATATACGGGCATTTAGATTTCTTTGTCTGCTTTTCTTTACTGTATTGTGTAAAGCCTTCACCACAAAACCACTCCAGAAGAGGAAAGATATCACGGTCTTAAATAAAGGCTTTTGGTGGGAAAAATATAGGGATTACAAAAACATTTCACTCATCGTGGAGCATCAAGTGCTATATGAAGACTATTCTACAAGCTGCTTTGGTAACACATGAGACATTGGGGAGGAATTGCTGTGAGAAAAAAACAATGTGTTAACTTTGAAAATGTGGGTTGCGTTCCAATAGTCCATTTAGCTTAGGAACCTTCCTAACCAAGTGAAATGACCCGGAAGTACGTCAGTGGCAGCCATGATAAGTGCCGTTCCAATTCTCTAAATGAAAGGAAAGGAGGTTTCAAACTTCCTTTATAACCTCCTTTAGCTTAGGAACCACTGGACCTCCATTACCGAAAGGAGAGGAGAAAATGCTGCCCCACAATGCCTTGCAGCCGCAGCATTTGCCGTCACACAACAGTCAACAAACGATTATTATACCTGGAAAGAATAAAGAGAAGAAATAGTTTTAAAGAATTAAAAGTGGGAAAGAGATAAAACATACTCAGAAATAGAGTAGACGGTGAGTGCTGCACAGGGGGAAAGAACTACAGAATGAGAGTTAAAGGTGAAGGAGGATGGTTGCACTAGTGGAGCTGAGTCCTTTATTAATCCCCAATGATATTCCATAACACATCAGTACAGACACAGTGATATAACCTCATCATACTTTGAGAATGATGGTGTATTTAGCTCTGATTTGCATATCTCCTATTATTACTGTGATTGCAAGAACAGAATACTAGTTTACATTAAGTAAAGCATTAATAGATGTTCAGCAGGAGCTGTCAGGGTTCGGGAATATTAGGGCTCAAATGCAGTTTAAAAAGGGAAGCAGGTTTCAAAACAATAGCAAGCTTTATTTTAACAAAGCTGACAACATGAAAAAACAAAACAAAAACCATGAATCTATAAACAGGTAGCACGAGGTAGCATCCAGACAAAACCGGATAGTGACAAGGATAGAGGTTGACAGGAAAGACAAAAACCGACATGGAGCACAGGGGAAGACAAGACTAAATACACAGAAGGGTAATCACAGGACAAGACACAGATGGGCAGGGGAGGCAGAAACACAAGGGCAACAGGTGAACACAATCAGACAATCAGACACAGGAGGGCAAACACAGGAAGGAAGACAAGACACAAGGAGAACAGAATTTCAAAAATAAAACCATGACAAGACAAAACTAAAATCGTGACAGGAGCAGCAGATAGGTTGCATTAATTAGTTGTTGAGACACTTGTGTTGAAGTAGAATAACCACATCAAGCCATATTTTATAGGTATATTGCTGTCATTCAAATATGTGGTTTCCAATCTGGAAGTCAGGACTGTATACTTTTTATTAGAGGTTAGGGATGTCATTTGGTACA